>NC_050575.1:138845874-138848374 GCF_011100635.1 Trichosurus vulpecula | reverse complement strand
GGTATTCCTTTCCAAACACTTTTGTTGCTAATTAAAATTAGTCTAATTTTGAAATGATCATATCATTAAAGAGTATTTCAACTGCTATTGATTTGATGATACCTACAAACGTTTTAGAATAAAGAGGTTGATGTTTTAGCATTATAAGGTGCTCTGATTAAACCTAGGTTTGTGAAATTAGTGACATAAACTCCTGATGCCTCTTCATTCATTTTTTAGGTGAAATAATTATGATCCTCTTAGTCTTTGCAATCCACTATTTTTTGTGGGTGGGAAGGGGGTTGAGCAGGAAGGAGAAATGAGCTATATAAAGTGTTAGTTCCTTTTTTGTCTATGGTATTGCTCCAGCAATATCTTAATGAAGTTGGGAGACAAGATGAAATATGTGTCCAAAGTATGTTTCTAATCCTTTCAAACTTGTAGGCTTGATGTGTGGTCGTGGGCCAATTCTTTGGAAAGCTGTTGTGTGAATACATTGCAATGAAAAATGCTGGGAAGATTAGTAGAGACTTCTATACCTTTGTTAGAATGGTGGGATTAATAAGGGACAGACAGGAATATGGGAACATTCTTCTAAGATAGCATCTCCTGCTTACCCTCCAACATAGACCTGGCCATAACCAGGCTGGTTTTCTCCCTGACCCCTTAAAGACCATCTCATTATTACTTTCTCCTCCCACATTGAATGTCCTCCTCATTTCTTTCTGCCTATTCAAACCCTTACCATCCTTCAGGGCTCAGTTCAGTATAACCTCCTCCATGAAGCCTTCCCTAAAAATCCCAGCCAACATTGTTTCCTTCCCTTTCTGACTACCTACAGTTCTTGCAATCTGTACTATGCCTTTGGCACTAGATGAAATTCAATTTAGCACTTTATTCCATGTGGTCTTGTATTGTTCTCTATTTTATGTGTGCTCTTATCTCCCCAACCAGACTGTAAGCAAGTCAGTCCCCCATAGGGCCTAGCACGGGGCTGGCCATAGTAGAAACTCAATAAAGACTAGCTTAATTATGTAGAAAAAAGAAAGCAAACTGGTATCCTCCTGGCCTCTGGAGAAACAAAGATTTTGTAGAGAGGAGCAATGAGATAATATCATATGAGAAGATATATTTTATTCTGATGGAGAGAATTCTAGCCCTAGGATTTACTATTCTTTCTTGGACTTCATAGTCATCAGCTTTTTGAAATGTATTTTGAAATTCAGAGTGATGGCCAACTCTTTATCATCTAGTGGGAGAGGAGGAAAATTTCCAAACCTTGTTTCTGCCAAGGGTTTCAATCTCTTTTCACCAAACACTTTCCCAGAAATGCATAAAACCCTTCCTGATCCCCTAGCCAAACGGCTTTCCTCCTCCTCCTCTCTGTTCTCATGTCATTTCCCACAGGGACATCACATCCCACCCTTTGTCTTTTTGCTTAAAGATCATTTATATCTATAAGGAATCCTTTCCCTAAGTCTTTTTCCCTAAGGAAATTGGTGGCTACTTGAAGGCAAGAATCATGTCTTAACATCATCGCATCCTTCACTGCATTCAGCAAAGGATCTTGTTAGAAGGTACAAAATAAATAACAAATGACTGACTGCTGAATGATTGAGTATTTGAATGAATGAACTTCCTAAAGTAGCATTGCTGATTAACTTCAGCTTCATTCTTCCTTGCCCTAGGATGACATGAAATGATTTTAAACAGCAGGGAAGAAGGCCTGGAAAATCCACAAAGTCAGGCTTGCAAGGGAGTGTAACAGCTTGTGCCGATGAGATGACTAGGAAACAATGTTGATTTGATTTCCCTAATTGTGTGTATATTTTGTGAGGGAAGTCTAGACTGACAAGAAGATTTTGTGGGCTGGTAATTTAATGGGACTTAATTTCAAGGCTACAGTAAACTGAAATGTTTCTCAGATTGAATTCCATATAAATTCTATGCTGGTTTTAGGAATTCTGGCTCATCAAGGTGCCTAAGAGTTATAGTTTTCCCCCTTTTGTGTATATGTGTATGTGCTAGTCAGGCGGCCTCAAGCTATGATGACCCAATAGCTCTTGACAGTGCTTTCCGATGCCTATTCCTAATGGAAATACTGAGCTTTGCTTTTCCATTCTGGGACATTTGGGAGCAAACCAAAATAACTGTCTAGGACACTTTAAAAGCTGATTTTTTTTAAAAAGCTTCTTCCTCCCATATTTATAGTTTGTGAAAGGGGGACCAAGGAAACCATCTCTCTTGTCACAAATGTTTCAAAGATAATCATGGTTCCTTTTCCAACTTACTAGAAAGTATGAAACTAACCCTGGTTACATCTGTTTCCAATGGTGTGATTTTAATGTTCATTCCAAAGTTAAAAAAAATTATAAGTTGGATCCAGAGGGTCAGAGATCAAAAATTCCAGTTCTGCTACTTACTACCTCTGTGACCTTGGACAAAGCACTTAATTTCTCTGGGCCTCAGTTTCCACATCTGTAAAATGAGATAGACTAGATGGTTTCTTTCAGATTCCAGT
>NC_050575.1:138788374-138840874 GCF_011100635.1 Trichosurus vulpecula | reverse complement strand
CCACCCAAGGGGGTGATAAACAGGATGGCTGATGGGGAGATCAGCTGGTTGCTAGGATCATGCATATTTTGGTTTTCTTGCTTTTGTTTTTGTGTTTTCCATTCATATACTTTTACTTTAAGGTCTTTTGTAAATGTCAGTTCCTCTATGAAGCTTTCTCTTATCTCCCCAGCTCAAAGTAACCCCTCTGTCCTCTGATCTCATAGGCCCTTGTATCCCTCATATCCTTCTATTTTAATTTGTACTACAGTTATCAGTGTATGTGTCACCATCCATGCTAAGCACAGATTGAGGGAAGGGGACCTTAAGGGTAGGGACTGTGTCTTATTTCCTTTAGCATCACCTTCCATTTCAAGTTCAAGGCCTCCTTTCACAGAAGAGGTAATAAATGAAGTTTTGTTGAATGAATAGATGCATGAATGAATGAACTAACACACATATAAAGTCAGCAGGACTTGGAGCTCAGAGCTGTTTTATTTTTATTTGTTGTTTTATTTTTATTTTGGTGGGTCATGTGGGTGACATTTTCTTTCAAAATGAGTTAGTTCAGCAGTGGATACCCAGGGGTCTGTCTCCATGAAAAGATGTCATCAGAAAGCTCTATGAGGAAGCTAACTTTCATGCTATCATAAGAATAAGAGAGGAACTGAAAGAATAATGCTGGAAGATACTGATAAAACACCTGAAATTCGCTTGAGATGAAAGACAGGTATGCGAACTGATATGAGTTGTCATTCACAGCATCTCATGGATAGCCCTTTGTACTTGTGAACTATCACATCTTGGAGGAGGGACCCGGAACCCTGGAGCCTGGAGCCTGGAGTCTTGGGCTACCTGTACATTCACTGATATGATGTCCGCTAAGTGGCAAGACTATACTATGATTGGTGATGAGGACTTTTGTCATCTCACCCCTAAGAGCAAATTTACCCTTAAATTAAACCTTGTGAAACTTCTGAATCAAATCCTATTCTCTATGATTAATAATAAGCATCATCATCACTATTATTTAATTTTAACTAGTGCATATAGAATGGAAAGAACACTGACTAGAGGCTGTCTACCTCCACTCAAATCCTGCTTCTAATGCTTACTACCTTTGGGACCTCAGGCAAGTTGTCTCAGTCATCTCTAAAAGGAGGCAATTGAACTGGCTGACTTCTGGGGTGCCCTTCAGCTATAGAGCTATAACTTTATGATTGGAAGAGTCCATATAGTGCTTTAAAGTTTGAAAAATCCATTATGTATATTTATCCATTTGAATAAATATACAGGGTGTTCCTAAAGTCTGGACACGTAGGCAAAAATGCATATTTTCAAGAAATGAATGAAATTTTCAACATTTTATTTAATTGGAATGTTAACAAATAACATCTTCAATATGATTTCCATCATTTGTGCTGCAAAGGTTGATGTGCTTTGCAAGATTCACATGAACTCAATGGAATAACTCCACATTGCCGTCAATTTTAGCACATTCACTCTTTAAGAGTTCAATCAAGTCTGTTGCCTCTGTGATTTTCATTGAGTACACCTTCTCCTTCAGCATACCCCAGAAAAAGAAGTCAAGGGGGCTAAGGTCTGTTAATATTCCAAATATTTCAAAATATACATTTTGCCTATGTGTCCAGACTTTAGTGACACTCTGCATTATATGTTTGCTAGTAAATTCATTACTTTATTAACATATTTATTTATATGGACTATTTGTGCCTGACCTGTGGTAGAGCCTTCCAACCTCTTATTGGTCTGATCAGCTACACTGTACCTTGATCCCGATGTGGTCATGTCATTTTGGTCCTTTTCAAGCATGACAACAAATATATTTATACATAAATATCTATTTATGTTTATAAATAGAAATGTATTTATTCACTTGAATAAATAGAAACACAACAGCGTTATTTAGTAGGCATCATTAAAAGACAGTCTAGTATAGAGACTAGTATAGCAAAGTGGTATCAAATTCAAGCAAAAATATATCCTTGCTAGCTGCATATGGACTTAGAAAACTACAAATTAATAGTATCTATATTGTATTGTAGCTTAATTTGTTTTGTTAAACATAGCCCAATTACATTTTAAAATGAAAATTCTTATATTTTGTTGTTTTCAATTGCATCCAATAACAATTTTTAGCACTTATTTAAAATTTTTTTGAGTTCCAAATTTCCTCCCTCCTTCCTTCCCTGTACCTTGAGAAGGCAAACAAATTGATATAGATTGTACACATGCAGTCATGAAAAACATATTAGCCATATTGCAAAAGAAAACACAGACCAAATCAAAGAAAAATGAAGAAAATTTTTTAAAAGTATGCTTTGATCTGTATCGATACTACATCAGTTTTTTCACTGGAGGTGGATAACATTTTTAATCATAAATCCTTTGGAATTGTCTTGGATCATGGTGTTGCTGAGAACAGCTAAGTCATTCCCAGTTGGTCATTGTACAATATTGCTCTTACTGTGTATAATATTGTCCTGGTTTTGCTCCTTTCATTTTGCATGAGTTCATGTACATCTTTCCAGGTTTTTCTGAAATCATCTCCCACATCATTTCTTGTCACACGATGGTATTCCATCATAATCATATGCCGAAACTTGTTCAGCCATTCCCTAATTGACAGGTATCCTCTCAATTTCCAATTGTTTTTGCCACCACTAAAAGAGCTGCTACAAATATTTTTGTACAAATTGGTTCTTTTCCCTTTTCTTTGACCTCCTTGAGATGCAGACCTAGTGGCTGGGTCAAAGGGTATACACAGTTTTATAACCCTTTAGAAACAGTTCCAGGTTGCTCTCTAGAATGGTTGAATCAGTTCACAACTCCACCAACAATGCATTAGTGTCTCAATTTTTACACATCCCCTTCAACATTTGTCATTTTCCTTTTCTGTCATGATAGCCAATCTGATAGGTGTGAGATGGTACCTCAGAGTTGTTTAAATTCGCATTTCTCTAATCAGTAGTGATTTAGAGCATTTTTTTTTCATTTCTTCTGAAAACTGCCTGTTCATGTCCTTTGATCATTTATCAACTGGGGAGTGACTTATATTTTTTATAAATTTGGCCCAGTTCTCTATATATTTGAAAAATGGGGCCTTTATTAGAGAAACTTGCTGTAAAAAAATTCCCCCCAGTTTTCTACTTTCCCTCTAATCTTGGCTGCATTGGTTTTGTTTGTGCAAAACCATTTCAATTTAATGTAATCAAAATTATTCTTTTTACATCTCATAATGTTTTCTATTTCTTATTTTGTTATAAATTCTTCCTTTATTCATAGATCTGACAGGTAAAATATCCCATGCTCCCTTAATTTGCTTATGATATCACCCTTTTAGGTCTAAATCACGTACTCATTTTGATAGTATCTTGGTATATGGTGTGAAATGTTCTATACCTACTTTCTGACAAATCGCTTTCCAGTTTTAGTAGTTTTTGTCCAACAGTGAGTTCTTGTCCCCAAAGTTCTTTGGGGTTTTAAAACCCCTTTGGGTTTATCAAACACTAGATTACTATGGTCATTTACTATTATGTTTTATGTACCTACTCTATTCCACTGATACACCACTCTGTTTCTTAACCAGTACCAGATTGTTTTGATGATAACTGTATCTTCCTTGTACAATTACATTTTAATCTGGTTTGGCCTGCATTCCAGTTCATAACAGAGTTTTATACCTCTGGTGTAGTGGATAAAGTGTTGGACCCAAAGTCTGGAAGACCTCATTTCAAATCCTTCCTAAGACACTTATGAGCTGTGTGTCCCTGGATTAGTCACAACCTCTCTGGATTTCACTTTCCGCATCTGTAAAATGTGGGGATTGATCTTGATGACCTTCCTAGCTTTAAATCAATGAACTCTCCCCCTCCTTCAAAAGTTTGCTCAAGTTTCACCTCTCCCATGACACCTCATAAAAACAGTGAATCTTAGAGCTAGAAGAGACAATTAGGGTTCATCTGCTTCAATGCCTTCATTTTATATGTGAGCAAAACAAGACTCAGAGAAACTAGTGATTTCCCCAGGACGATGCAGCTAGCTAGGAAGGAAAAAAAAGAAATAAGAAATGAAAGTAAGAAATATTTATTAAGCACCTACTATGTGCCAGGAACTATGCTAAGTTCTTTATAAATATTATCCAGTTTGATCAGAATTTGGCAGAATTAGAACTAAAACTTGAGTTTTCCAGTTCTCTGGTCTAACATTCTTTCCCTTGCCCTACTTCATCTAAGATGTGACTGATCTGGAGTACATGGAGACCTCTCCTTCATCTGACTTTCTCTAGGCCACTTTAAGCACACCCTGCACATATACCCTTGCTGTGTGGGCCCTCTTTGAAGTTTGTAAAGTATTTTTACATACACTATGTAATTTGGTCCTAAAAATAATTGTAGGACTGATTATATAGGTATGATTAGTCCCATCCTTCAAATAAAGAAACTAATTCTCAGAGAGGTTAAGTGACTTGTCCATGGTCAATCTATCCATTAATTAACAAGCCTTTATTAACTGCCAGGTGCCAGGCATTGTGCTAAGTGTTGGGTATGCAAAGAAAAACAAAAACCATCCTTGTCCTTGAGGAGCTTGCATTTTAGTGATAGGTCACACAGCAAGTATATGTCAGACATACAGTTTCATCATCAGTCCTACTGTTTCTGAATCCCGCATTCTTTCCACCCCACCAGGCTGAACTATCTACACTTTTCTGACATCTTCTATTGTTGTCTTTGAGTATTATTACCTCTTTATGTTCGTGAATCTTACCTTCCCAGCTAGACTTTGAACTTCCAAAAGACAGGGACCACATTTTATATAGCTTTGAGTCTCCTGAAACAGAACACAACACAGTATGGTGAAAAGACTGCTCGATTGGGAGTAGCAGGGCAAGACTTCAAATCCTAACTCTGCTACTGAAAGTAATGACTGATAATAATTTACATAATGCTTTGTGGTTTTTTCTTTGGCTCCATTATCTCATTTTATCCTTACATTAGTCCTCTGAGGCAAAAATAGTACAGGTGTCATTTTTCCCACCTACCGTTTACTATCTAGGTGACCTTGGACAAGTCTTTTAACCTCATTAGGTCTCAGTTTCCTTATTTGTGAAATGAAGGAGTATTTTTATTTTTTTAATTTTTAAGATTAACTAATTTATTTTTAGTTTTCAATATTCATTTCCACAAGATTTTGAGTTACAAATTTTCTCCCCATCTCTACCTTACCCCCCACCCCAAGATGGCATGTATTCTGACTGCCCCTTTCCCCACTCTGCCCTCCCTTCTATCACCCTACTCCCCACCCCATCCCCTTCCCCCTTATTTTTTTCTAGGGCCAGATAGATTTCTATACCCCATTGCCTGTACATCTTATTGCCCAGTTGCATGTAAAAACAATTTTTAACATTTGTTTTTAGAACTTTGAGTTGCACATTCTCTCCCTTCTTCCCTCTCCACCTCCCCCCTCCGCCTCCTTTAGAAAGCGAGCAATTCAATATAGGTTATACATGTATCATTATGCAAAACACTTCCATAATAGTCATGTTGTGAAAGACTAACTGTATTTCCCTCCATCCCATCCCATCCTTGTAATATCAATTAGGTTGGGACTTTTTTACTGTTTTAGAATGATAAATCAAGTGTCTTTGATTAAGCCTTACTAGGTACAAAGCCCACACCCCTATCTACTAGGTGCTAAGCCTATGTGGGTGTGAAGCCCTCAGAGTTCCTAAGGGGAGTTGGTAAGACCAGAGCCAATAGTAGGAGCCTAAGTTCTGGTTGCTCAGATAATGTTTGATGACAGCTAAAGAGTATATAAAAAGAGAGAACAGAGCTATTTGCTGAGGCTCTCACTCCTGGAGGCGCAGGACTCTGGCAGCCACTCTAAGAGCCTCCTTGGTAACTATGAATTATATTTAGTCTGTTTATAATTTCCCCTGAACTAAGTGAGTGATATTTGTATGTTGGATTGAAATAAGATTATTAACCCCTTGATGTTACTTTCCTTAGTAAAGCAGATCAAAAGAACCTGTGCTGGCAGTTTTTGTTGTTGGGCTTGTGTTGGTCTTTCACCCCATAGCAGTTGCTAGCCAAATTGTTGCAACAGTCCCCCATTTATTCAATTTTCTCCTTTGACCCTGTCCCTTCTCAAAAACTTTTACTTTTGACTACTCCCTCCTCCAATCTGTCCTCCCTTCTATCATCCTCCCCACTTATCCCCTTCCCTCCTACTTTCCTGTAGGGTAAGATACCCAATTGAGTATATATGTTATTCCCTCCTTAAGCCAAATATGATGAGAGTAAGGTTCATTCATTCCCTTTCACCTACCCCCTCTTCCCTTCCATTATAACAGCTTTTTCTTGCCTCTTTTATGTGGGATAATTTACCCCATTCTATCTCTCCTTTTCTCCTCCCAATATATTCCTCTCTCACCCTTAATTTTATTTTTTACATATCATGCCTTCATATTCAACTCACCCTGTGTTCTCTGTCTATACATATGTATATATATACATATATATATATATATATGTATACACACACACACATATATATATATATGTATACACACACACACATATATATATATATATATATATATATATATATATATATATATATATTACCTTCAACTACCCTAATACTGAGAAAGGTCTCATGAATTACAAAAATCATCTTTCCATATAGGAATGTAAAGAGTTCGACTTTAGTAAGCCTGTTATGATTTCTGAAGGAGTAGTTTTAGATGGTCTAGGCCTAGAGGCAAACCTCGTCCAGCTTTAGATCTGTGACCCCACAATTCCTTTTCTGAGTGAGAAAGGTGAGGTCTGGAGAGGTTAAGTAATTCACCCCAAGTTGTTGTTTTGTTGTTCAGTCATTTCAGTGACCCCATTTGGAGCTTTCTTGGCCAAGACATTGGAATGATTTGCCATTTCCTTCACCAGCTCATTTTACAGATGAGGAACTGAGGTAAACAGGGTTAAGTGATTTGCCCAGGCTCACGTAGCTAGTAAGTGTCTGAGGTTAGATTTGAACTCAGGAAGATGAGTTCTCTTGACTCCAGACCTAGCACTCTACTGAGCCACATAGTTGCCTTACGGTTGTGAACCCAGATCTAACTTCAAAAACACAGCAGTCTATGTGATCTGACTAATGTTGGGCAAGTGACTCAGTCTTTCTAAGCTTTGGTTTCTTCTTCTGAAAATTAGGAGAGTAGGCTATTTTCTAAGTTTCTTCTTAATTCTAAACTCTTAGGAATTGTTGAATGAACTCAATAATATCCCAGAGTAAAGACTGCACAGTAGAAGTGGCTTTAGGAAAGATAAAGCAAAGACCATTGATATCCAAGATTAAAATGGTATAGCTGATGACGTAAGGAGACTGTAGAGACATCTGCTCCAGTTTTCAGGCTAGAACTCACTTGTCTCTCTAATTTTCCCCCAGATAGATGTGAAATACTTCTTAGAATGAGTATGATTGAGAACCAGCCCTCTCCTGTGGTAGTCCACTAAGTATGTTAAACAAAGAGATCTCCCTTGGGATTTTATCCCCAAGTTTTATTGATGGCCTGGTTTTTTTTTTACTCAAAGTCACTTTCCAATATGGCCCCTCTACAGAACCCATTCTTGTAGCAAAGAAAAATAGTTAATTCAAACCAATCAACAGAAAACCTGCATTTGTCAGTGTATGCAATATCCTTCACTTAGAGATTCCGACACCTCTACAAAAAGAAGGGGTTATTTGTCATCATCTGGTCTTCACATGATGAAGATTGGTCATTGTAATTTATCTGAGCTCAGCTGCCTTGGAGTGTTGTTTTTGCTTACTTTACTATGGCCATTGTGTATATTGTTATTCTGATTCTTTGATGTGCATCAATTCATTTAAAGGTTTTTGATCTTTCTCCTAATTTCTATTTCTTATAGCACAATAATATTAAACTCCACTCATATGCCACAATTTGTTTAATAATTCCACAATCGAAGGGTACCTGCTTTGTTTTCTGTTTTCTTGCAACCACACACACACACACACACACACACACACACTACACATACACATCAAATGAATGTTTTAGTGTACATGAGACTTTTCTATCTTTGACCTCTTTGGAGGTATATATGCCAAATAGCAGATGGACAGAGTCAAAGGGCACGAATAATTGAGTAATTTTTCACATGCAATTCCAAATTGCTTTTCAAAATGGTTGGATTAGTTTGTGGCTCCACCAATGGTGTTAACATGCTTGCTTTTCCACATCCCCTCCAATGGTGTGACTCCTTCTTTGGGTTTTAATAATGTCCCCTGAATAGTAGCCCCTAAATCCAGCCCTCTGGTTTAAAAGAGAAATTTTAGGTTTTGTGATGTAGACAGATAGTGCAGATAAGGAAGCTTATCCTTTCCATGAGGCAGATTTGAAGTACAGGGCCTTGCAAATAGTAGTCACTGAATGTTTCTTTGCTGAACTGAATGAAACACTTCAAAATCCAATTCAGGTCCTCAAAGAAGTGTAAAACCTTGAAGAAAAGTGTCTTATTGAACTGAGAACTCTTTTCTTCATCAGAACTTGATAGGTAATGCAAGGGATTTGCCATTGCATAGACGTCCCTGCTTTACCCTTGGGGGAAGACTCTATTACCTTAATCTAAATTAACTGGGATAATCTTTTCAGCTGGATCCCCACACATCTCTGGTCAATAGATTAATGTCCCAGGTGACAGTACAGAATGAGAGGGAAGGTCCATTTAATAACAAGTATTTACCAGATTATCAAGCAAGCATGTTCCAATTTGAAAATTTATTTAGGAGCACCCAGGTTCTAGAAAAAACACTTAGTACCCTACCATGCAAATCAATTGTGTTTTAGACAACAACCCTTACTGGAAAAGTCTGATACTGCAACCTGTCCCTACTAGATTGTAAACACACTGAAGGTAAAAGAAGGGACTAATGCAGTTTAGGGAGCAAAGTATCATATCAGGGAATCATTGGCATGGGAGAAATTCTCCTATCCAAGACAAGGGCAGGGATATTAGGAGTCAGGATGCTGCTGAAAAATTCTGAATGTATTATAAAGGCATTCCTCACACACCTTAGCTTAGGCATCGTGTTAAGCCCTTCCCCAACAGAAGTTTTCAATTCAGTTTCTTGGGTGGTCTTTTCTTTTTTTGGTGGATATTCCTGATTAGATAGATATCAGTAAGAAGATAAGATTCAATGTACAGAAAGTCATTTTACAGTCAAGTTTGCTGAATTGCTTGTTCAGGAGATGCATTTGAGGGGTGGTATATGCTTGTGGATGGATGCTGGTCTTAGAATCTGAAAGTTCAGCCCCAATCGGGCCTTACTTTGGGACCTTGGGCAAATCACTTAACCTCTCTCAGCCTCAATTTCCACCTCTAAAAGACATGGGTAATAACAGCACCAACTTCACATGCTGTGAAGACTAGATGAGAAAGTATATGGAAAATACCTTGTAAATCTTAACATGCTACGTAAACATGAGCTATTATTACTAAGGGGCAGGCAGGTGGCACAGCGGATGGAGTGCTTGGCCTAGAGTCAGGAAGACTCATCATCATCCTGAGTTCAAATCTGGTCTCAGACACTTACTAGCTGTGTGACCCTGGGCAAGTCACTTAACCCATTTTTGCCTCCATTTCTTCATCTATAAGATGAGCTGGAGAAGGAAATGGCAAACCACTCGAGTATCTCTGCCAAGAAAACCCCAAATGGAGTCACAGAGTGTCAGACACGACTGAAAACACTGAAAAAATTATTACTAAAAGAGTACCAAAGGCTACCAAATCTCTTCATTTCTCTGATGCTGATATGGAGCTATCATTGGTGAAAGGGTGGCTTATATATCAAGTTTTGTAGTGTTATAAACATCTTCTCTGGAGTCCTCAGGGGGCTTTCAAAAGAGAGCTAGTTTTCTTTTCACTGGTCCTCCAAGTTTGACCTCTTTTAGTAACTGTTCCTTTAAAAAGATACTGTCAATTCCCAAGAGAAGCTTCTTTGATCTGTTAATTATCACGCTGAGTTTGTCCTCAGTCAGAGGAGGTACAAAATAGTGTAAATCTTGGGCCACTACATCAGCTACCACCCTATAACAACAAAGTCTGGAAGGGAACCTCTGAGTCAGAAAAAATGTTGCCAGAACCCTAGAAGGTTAGAGGTAGAAGAGACCTAGGAGATCATCTAATTCAAGTCTCTTTCTTTCTGTCTTTCTTTCTTTTCTTCTTCCTTCCTTCCTCCCTTTCTTTCTTTCTTTCCTTCTTTCTTCCTTTCTTTCTCTCTCTCTCTTCCTTTCTTTCTTTCCTTCCTTCCTTCTTTCTTTTTCCTTTCTTTCATTCTTTTTTCTTTCTTTCCTTCTTTTCTTTCTTTCTCTTTCTTTCTCCCTTCCTTCTTTCTCTTTATTTTTCCTCCATTTTCTTTTCCTTCCTTTTTTCTTTCTTTCTTTTCCTTCCTCCTTTCTTCTTTCCTTCCTCTCTCTTCCTTCCTTCCTCTTTTCTCTCTCTCTTTTTTTTATCTCTTTCTTTCCTTCTTTCTCTTTCTTCCTCTCTCTTTTTCTTCCTTTCTTCAGTTATTTGTTATATGTAGGATATTTATCTACATTTATTCATTTTATCTTTCACTTTACAGATGAGAAACAGAAGTGACTTACCCAAAGTCATGCAGAGATGTAATGGCAAAGCTAGAACTGACTCCATGTCTTAAGTATTTGCTTCACTATATCATGCTGGCTCTCAAAGAGCAGCCCTGATGATTTGCAACAAAGGATCTGAAATGCAGCCCTATGGCTAAGGAAAAAAAAAACTAGCAAACGAGAGTCAAGAAATTGTGTCCTATCCTCTCTGATCCTTGCTGGATTCTTATAAGTAATAGAAACAGCCCTGACTGGGGACGCAGGAGATTTTAGTTTTAGTCTTGCATCTAACATTTACTTTTTATCAGCCCTTTCTTTTATAAGTAAAATGAAGGGTCCTTACAGTCCCTTATAGCTCTGAGATCCAGTGACTATGATTTTTGTGACTTGGAGTTCTCCTACTAGATTGTAAATTCTTTGAAGGAAGGGACCAATTTATTTAAATCTTTTTTTTCTCCCAGTGACTGGCATAGGGTTTCCATACTCTTCCTGAGTTCAAATCTGGTAGATGCACAATACATGTTTGTCTAATTTATTTGTTTTATTTGTTTTTTTTTTTACATGAAAAGGGGCAAAATGGGATAGCTTCATGAAACTCCTGGGCTTGCCAGCAGGATTGGAAGCCAGAGCTATAACTAAAGTGGGACAAGATGAACTTTGACTCAGGGCATTGAAATTTAGAGCATGCTGATAGCATTTGCTCTCCTTTGGCAGAGCAAAAACCAACCTAGCTCCTAGTTAGCAAGAATTATAAATTAAAATAAGAAGGTGGCACACTTGCTTCTCTTGGAGGTTGTATCCCAGGGGAATTCTTCCCCTGTCCAATCTTATCCTCTTATATGCCAACACCTGAGTGGCGGTAGTAGTGTCGCAGGATGTCTCTTCCTCCTCCCATACCCCTGTTCTCCACTCAAATGAATTTATCTTAAACAGTTGATTTGAGTATATATTTAGAGCTGCTTGTCCCAGGTAATTTCTTGATAGAGCTGTGCTGGAAACAAATGGGTAGCACCATTATCATGCAACTGTCTTCCATTATATAACCATTTCAGGATATTTCCTACCCAAAATGTAAAGCCCCATGAACTCCCTTCCCACCCCATACCACCAAGCAGGAAATACAACTTTCCACAAAGTGTAAATGGTTCTGGTTCATTCTCTACCAATCTTTAATATTGCATTGTTCTCTGCACATCCATTGCATTTCTTTAAAAAACAAAGAAAACGTTGGTTTCATTAAATGTGGCAGCTCCTCTCTAGGGCTGAAAGCCTTGAGTCTTGTGTTTGCCAATTGCTGCTTTTTACTCTGGTGTGCAACATACACTAAGCCCATCCACAGTTTGGATCAGAGAGGGTGTGGTGTACTGACCCTTCGGAGAAATGGTGTTTGTCCCATCCTCTCTCATTGCCCTGTCCCTTTCTTTTGGAAGCTAGGGCCCAGAGCCAATCTACCAAACAGATTGTGCCCAGATACTCTGGTATGACTGCAGCTCCCTCTTGCCCTACCCTATCACAGCAGCGGGTTTCTTGGCACTTGGAAGCTTTGAGGTGAGAGACGCCTCCATCACCCATCAGTTAGTGTAGCTCCATACTCAATAGAGGTGGTTCCAAACACATGGCTGCCTGCTGTTTATGGACTTACAGAGATGGGACACATGTTCAGCCTCAGGGCCACTGGGGTGGTGTTGAAAAACAAAAGAGGCTGAAGGCTGAGAAGGTACTGTCTGGTCTAACTGAAATCATTCCACTGATTTGGATTTGGATTTTTTAGAAAAAGTAGTCACTTCAGGTATCCTTGAAAGCAGGCCCTGCAAACAAGCTTGCTGAGAGGTCTATTTGAGTTTAGGATTGATTCAGAATGTTCCTTACCCTCCCTCTCAGGCCTCAAGTTGTTCGGACCTCTCAATGCACTTCTGTGATATTGCATATTGAAGTTAGGAGACTGTAAACTTTGCCTCACCCTCAGTGCCTGGCACAATGCTTTGAATATAGCAGAAACTCTAATGCTTGTTGAATTGACTTGGATTAAATTGAACTAAATAGGGATGATTCTGAACCCGAGGGTGCTCCAAGTGGTTGTTTAAAAGGACACTGGAAAAAGTAAGAGGTCTTCCCCAGAGCTAATGGTGGCATCTTTCCTGACAATCAATACGTAATGGAGTCAGTCAACAATTAGTCAGAATTACCATGTGGGAGACTCTAGTCTGAGCAGGGATGGGGAAGCTCGAGGCTACATGTGGCCCTCTAGGTCCTCAAGTGCAGTCCTTTGACTAAATCTAAACTTCACATAAAAAATCCCTTTAATAAACGGGTTTATTCTGTAAAACTTGGACTCAGTCAAAAGGTCAAACCCAAAGACCTAGAAAGCCACATGTGGCCTTGAGGCTGCAGTTTCCCCACCTCTGTGTCTAAAGTGCTACATGTGATCTGGGTTAGGAAGACAAAAGGATATAGAAAACTTGCTTCCTGTCTTCATGGGGCTTCTATTTAGATATGGACATAGAGAAGGGGAATAGGGAGACAATATTAGCACCTGTCACACAGGTCTGTTTTGGAGATCCAATGAAATAATATAAGTAAAGGGAGGCCTTTGCAAACTTTAAAAAAATTTATTATAAATGAGATCTATTATTTATAAGATAACCATCTCTTGGCTCTGGGGATTTTCTCTGGCTGTCCCCATATCTAGAATGATCTCTGTCTTTAACTCCCACTGCTGACCCCCCCTGGCTTCCTTTAAATCCCATTGAAAATCCCACCTTCTATAAGAAGACTTCCTCAACCCCTCTTAATTTTAGTGCCTTCCCTTTTAAAACTATTTCCTATTTATCCTGCTTGTAGCTTACTTATTTGGTCGCATGCTATTTCCTCATTAGATTGTAAGCTCTTTGAGGGCAGTCTGTCTTTTGATTTTTTTTGTATTCCCAGTGCTTAGTACATAGTAAGCAGTTGATAAATGTTTATTGATGGATTTGGTTTTTCTCTACTAAAAATTATTTCATTAAATATTTCCCAATTTAATGTAATTTTTAAAAAACAATTATTTAAAAAAACTGGATTTCAAATTCTCTCCTTGCCTCCTAACCTTCACCCTTCTTTGAGAAGGCAAGGGATTTGATCTCAATTATATGTGTGAGGTCATGTAAAACATTTTCCCATATTAGTGCTATTACAAAAGAAAACACAAATAAAATAAAAGAATTAAAATTTAAAAAAAAAAACATGCTTCAATTTGCATCAAGACTTCATCAATTCTCTCTCTGGAGGTGGATAGCATTTTTCATCCTTTGGAACTGTCTTAGATTATTGTGTTGATAAAAGTAGCTAAGTCTTTCACAATTCATTATCCTTACAATATTGCTGTTACTATGTACAGTCTTCTCTTGTTCTGTTCACTTCCCTTTGTATCAGTTCATACATGTCTTTCAGGGTTTTTCTGGAACCATCCTGCTCATCATTTCTTATAGCACAGTAGTATTCCATCACATATACCACAACTTGTTCAGCCATTCCTCAACTGATGGGTAGCCCCTCAATTTCCAATTCTTTGCCACCATAAATAGCATAATTTTTTTGTATAAATAGGCACTTTCCCTTTTTCTTTGATCACTTTGGGATACAGACCTAGTAGCAGTATTGCTGGGTAATTGGTGGGTGAAAGGGTATGCACAATTTTATAGCCTTTTGGGCTGAATTTCAAGTTGTTCTCTAGAATGGTTGGATTAGTTCCTATCTCCAACAGTGCAATTTTTCCACATCCTCTTTAGCATTTGTCATTTACCTTTCCTGTCATGTTAACCAATCTGATGGGTGTGAAGTTGTATCTCAGAGTTGTTTTTATTTGCATTTCTCTAATCAGTAGTGATTTAGAACATTTTTTTCATGTGACTATTGATAGCTTTGCTTTCTTCTTTTGAAAGCTGCCTGTTTATGTCTGTTGACAAATTCTCAACTAGTGAATGGCTCTCATTTTTGTTTATGAATTTGGCTCAGTTCTCTATATATTTGAGAAATGAGATCTTTATCAGAGAAACTTGCCATAAATATTTTCCCCTAGTTTCCAGTTTTCTGCTAATTTTGGCTGCATTAGTTTTGTTTGTGTAAAAGATTTTAAATTTCATGTAATCAAAATTATTTATTTTATTTTTTAGTAATCCCCTCTATCTCTTGTTTTGTCATAAATTCTTCCCTTATCCATAAATCTGACAGGCACATTCTTCTATGCTCCCTCAACTTACATATGATATCATCCTTTATGTCTAAATCATTTATCCACTTTGACCTTATCTTGGTGTGAGATGTTGGTCTAAGCCTAGTTTCTGCCAAACTGTTTTCCAGTTTTCCCAGAATTTTTGTCAAATGTTGATTTCTTAGCCTAAAAGCTTGGATCTTTAGGTTTATCAAACGCTAAATTACTGTGGTTTTTTACAGCTGTATCTAGTGTACCAAATCTTTTCCACTGATTCACCACTCTATTTCTTAGCCAATACCAGATGTTTTGATGATTACTGCTTTGTAAATACAGTTTGAGATTTGGTACTGTTAGGCTAACTTCCTTCACATTTTTTTCATTGATTCCTTCAATATTCATATACTTTTGTTCTTCCAGTTGAATTTTGTTACTATTTTTATAACTCTATAAAATAATTCTTTGGTAGTTTGATTAGTATGGCACTGAATAAGTAAATGAACTTAGGTAGAAAGGTCATTTTTATTATATTGGCTCAGGCTACCCTCAAGAAACTAATATTTCTCCAATTGTTTAGATCTGTCTTCATTTGTATGAAAAATGTTTTGTATTTGGGTTCATATAGTCCCTGGGTTTGTCTTAGCAGGTAGACTCCCAAGTACATTGTTTTAAAATGGAATTTCTCTTCCTATCTCTTCCTGCTGGGTTTTGTTGGTAATATATGGAAATGCTTATGATTTATATGGGTTTATTTTGTATCCTGCAACTTTGCTAAAGTTGTTAATTGTTTTTAGTTGATTCTCTAAGTATACCATCATATCATTTGCAAAGAGTGATAGTTTTGTTTCTTCATTGTCTATTTTTATTACTCCAAATCCTTTTTCTTGTCTTATTGCTGTTGGTAGAATTTCTAGTACAATATTGAACGATAGTGGTGATAATGGACATCCTTACTTCACTCCTAATTTTATTAGGAGGAGTTCATGTTTATTCTCATTACAGATAATGCTGGATTTTGACTTTAGATAGATACTACTTACCATTTCAAGAAAGGCTCCATTGATTTCTGTGCTTTCTAATGTTTTTAATAGGAATGCATGTTGTATTTTGTCAAAGGCCTTTTCTGCACCTATTGATATAGTCATATAATTTTTGTTGCTTTTGTTATTGATATGGTCAGTTATACTAATGGTCTTCTTAATGTTGAACCAGCCCTGCATTCTTCTTAAGTCCCACCTGGTCATAGGGTATGATCTTTGTGAAATATTGGTGTAATCTCTTTGCTAGTATTTTATTTAAAATTTTTGTATCAATATTGATTAAGGAATTGGTCTAAAGTTTTCTTTTTATTTTTTTTTAACTCTTGCTGGTTTAGGTATCAAAACCATTTTTATGTCATAAAAGGAATTTAATGGGGTTTCACTTATTTTTCAAATAGTTTATATTGGATTAATTATTCCTTAAATGCTTGGTAGGATTTACTTGTGGATCCATCTGGTGATGGGGATTTTTTTCTTAGGGAGTTCATTGATACCTTGTTCAATTACTTTTTCTAAGATAAAATTATTTAGGTATTTTATTTCCTGTTCTATTACTCTAGTTAGTTTGTATTTTTATAAATATTCATCCATTTCATTTAGATCATCAGTTTAACTGGCATATAAATGGGCAAAATAACTCATAATAATTGTTATAATTTCATCTCCACTGGTGGTATATTCACCCTTTTCATTTTTAATAGTAGTAGCTTGGTTTTCTTCTTTTTTAAAAAATCAAATTAAACAATGTTATCAATTTTATTATTTTTTCCATAAAACCATGTCCCAGTACTCTCTGGTTCTAGGATATCAGAGCAGTTTTCCCAGATAATTTCTTAAAATATGATGTCTAGGCTCTTTTTTTGATCATGGCTTTTAGGTAATCCAATAATTCTCAAATTATCTCTTCTCAATCTATTTCCAGGTCAGCTGTTTTCCCAATGAGATATTTCACATTTTCTTTTATTTTTTCACTCTTTTCACTTTGTTTTTTATTGTTTCTTTTTTGATGTGTCATGGAGTCGTTAACTTTCACTTGCCCAGTTCTAACTTTTAAAGAATTATTTTCTTAATTTAATGTTTTATTTTTCCCAATTACATGTAAAACACAATTTTAACATTCCTTTTTTTAAAATTTTGAGTTCCAAATTCTCTCTCTCTCTTCCCCACCCCTCAATGAGAAGGAAAGCAGTTAGACATAGGTTATACATGTGTAGTCATGCAAAACACATTTCCATGTAACTCATGCTGTGAAAAAAGACACAGACAAAAAAAAACTAAGAAAAATAAAGTAAAGAAAAAAGTATCTTTTATCTGCATTCAGGCTCCAACAGTTCTTTTTCTGGAGATGGACAGCACCTTTTTTCATAAGTCCTTCAAAACTGTCTTGGATCTTTGTATTGCTGAGAACAGCTAAGTTATTCACAGTGGATCATCATATAATATTCATATTACCATGTACAATGTTCTCCTGGTTTTGCTCATTTCATTTCGTATCAGTTAATGTAAGTCTTTCCGGGTTTTTCTGAGAGCATCCTGCTTATTATTTCTTATAGCACAACAGTATAAGGAATTATTTTTTTTCACTGAGCTTTTGTATCTTTTCCTATTTTGCCAATTTTATTTTTTAAGGTGTTATTTTCTTCAGTAATTCTTTTGTGCTTCCTTTAGCAAGCTGTTGTCTTCATAATTTTCTTCCTTTGTTTTCATTTCTTTATCTAATTTTTCCTTTACCACTTCTATTTGATTTTAAAGTCATTTTTTAAGCTCTTCCAGTGATTCTTGTTGGGCTTGTGCACAATTCACAATTTTCTTTAAAGCTTTTGCTTGTAGATGTTTTTACTTCAATGTCTTCTTCTGCATTTGTATCTTAATTTTCCTTGTCACTGTAGTAGCTTTTTATGATCAGGTTCTTTTTTTCTTGTTGTTTGCTCATTTTCCCATCTTATTTCTTGATTTAGAACTTTATATTAATGGTAAGCCCTGTTCCCATAATGGTAGGGAGGGGTTCTGGCTCAAGCTTTAGTTTTTTTTTTTATTTTTTGGTACTTTTTTTCGTAAGTAGTTCTGGGGGTTTGGAAGTTTTGGGTGTTTCCCAGGTGATGATTTAGGGAGAGGTATAGTCATTGCTCTCTTGGTTTTCTCCCTGATGTTTTACCCAGGAAGGGCCCCTGATCCCTTGGGATTGAAATTGATTCCTTTGGGACCACAAATGATACTGTTCTCCAGGGTCCCTCATCAATTAGGATCAGAAGTGATACCACCCATCAAGGCTTCCACTCCATCTTGGCTGAAAGTGCTCCTCTCTGCCTCAGAAGTTGTCATAGGCAATGGAGCTGCTAAACGGCACCTGGTCCTGCATCCAGTGCTAGCACAAGGGGTAGTCTATAATTTTTCTGACAAGTTTCCATATCCCCTTATTGTCTGTGGCTTGAGGGCTTCCAAAGCTGCTGCTGCTTCTATTGCCACTACCTAGTCCCACCACTGATGTTTCATCTATGTGAGCTTTGGGCCAACCTCCTCTCCCTATCACAGATCTCTCTTTTTGACCTCCTAAGTTATCTTGGGCTGGAAAAGTGTTTTGCTCTTACCTGACCCTTCAGAATTCCATTTGAGGCATTGTTTTAATGTTGTTCAGAGGAGAGTGTTGGGAGAACTTGGCCAAGTGCATCTTGGCTCTATCCCTAGAAGTCTCCTTAATTGATTTGTAATAAATGATTTTAGATTGAGATATTATTTGTATGTATTTCCATCATAGATACCATAACTATCAGAGCAAGCTGGAGAAGAAGTTCAGAAGATCCAGGGTCATGGGCTTGTGGTAGTGAAGGAGGTGACAACTGAGGCTCGTAGAGGCTTGAGCCCATAGAAGAGGCAGCTTGTTGCAGTGAAAAGCATGCTAGATTGATCAGAGGACTTGTCTTCAAATTCCACCTCTGCCTCTTCCTCCCTCTCTGAGACTGAATTTCCTCTATAAAATGAAAGGGTTTATTGAGAGTAGCTTTAATGCCAACACTCTCTTAGTTCAGGTTTGATATCAGAGTGAAATGAGACACTCAAAAATCATTGAAAAGATAACAAAAGGAAGTTTACATTACTCTAACATGGTAAAAAAAATGCAACAAGGACATGGTGAAACAGCTTCTTTGAAAATTGTCTGATCATGAGGGCAGGATATGGTGAAGGGCATGGTAACTCATGGTCTAAAATCCGCCAAGTCCAAAGGGGCCCCAATCACTTGTGGCTGAGACTTTATATGCCTTTAGGTGATCAGAAATCTGCCATAAGGAGGTCAATGATAAACCCTAAGGATTAGGAAAGAAGGAAGGGCTTGGGCTTTCCCTTGTGAATAGGGAGTAGAGTAAGGTAAGGGGTGGGGGGAGAAACTCCTTTAGGGAAATATTGATAAATATTAACTAATTCTATTAAAAGGTTGTGGTAGGTGACCTCTAGGGTCCCTTCTAGTTCTTAATATATCATCCTGTGACATGTGGGCTATAATTGTTAGGACATTATAATGACAGAAATGTATTGGTGTCTTTAAGTCTAAGTGGAAGATCCTGAGCACTTTTTCTCAATGTTCATAGAGGCTGAAATTAAAGGAAATGGGCTTAAATCAAAACAGAAGAAAATGTGGTAAGATGAAAGAAAGAACTTTTGACTGTCAATACAAGTAAGTAGAAAGTGTTATTGGGGTGGAGGGAAAGATTATCATTAGATGTCACCAAGATGAAAATAGATGCCCTTGTTTAGACATTAACTAGCCTACGTATGGAGGTCTGAACAAGATTATCATTCCAATGAATCTCTTTCCAGCTTCAGGATTTCAAAGTAATTGTCTTGGATTGATACAATGCCTTTCTGTAAGAAAATCAAAGCACATGACATTGTAGTGACAATGTAGAATATATCGTGGACCTCCTCAGATACCAACTAGCATTGTGACCTTGGGGAGGGGGTGGATCACTTAACTTCTCAGAGCCTCAGTTTCCATGTCTGGAAAATTGGGAGTGTAATACTTACACTGACTACCTTACAAAGTCATTGGAATTAATGTTCTTTTTAAATCTTAAGGCATTATATCAATCAATTAGCAACATTAATTAAACCTACTATGTTCCAGTCACTGAGGTTGCAAATTCAAAGAAAAAATTCTTACTTGAAAGACGCTCACATTTTATGTATGAGATTGAATGACATATAGAACTATTGTTGTTCGGTCACTTTTCAGTCCTGTCTGACTCTTCATGACCCCATTTTGGGTCTTGGCAAAAATATTAGAATGATTTGCCATTTCCTTCTCCAGCTTATTTTACAGATGAGGAAACTGAGGCAAACAGAGTTAAGTGATTTGTCCAAGGTCACACAGCTAGTAAGTGTCTGAGGCTGGATTTGAACTCATGAAAAGGAGCATCCTGACTCTAGGCCCAGTTCTATCCACTGTGCCACCTAACTGCTCTGACATAGACAATAGGATACTGAAATTGGAATCAGGAAGATCTGGGTTCAAATCCTACCTTAGGCACTTAAGACCTTGGGAATCTCCTTAAGCTGTCTGTGCTCCTATGAAATGAGGAAATTGAACTTGAAGGCCTCTAAGTTCCCCTCCAGCTCTAAATCTGTTCTAATATGATATAAATCTAAGTTATTAATATATCTTCAAGGAATAAAGGCACTAATAATTTCCTAGTATGCATGAGGAAACTGAGGCACTTTATTGAGCATAAAGATAGCCAGTAATAGCCCATATTGCCTATTCCTGTAATCATAGGCCAAATGTCTATGATAGAAGTAAAGTAATAAACTGATTCAGGGTAGATAGCCTGCCCAGATGATTCAGAACAATCTTCTCTGGCTATCTACACTGATTAGTTCATCCATTTCCTCTTCATTTGTTTTAAGCATCTTTTCATAGTCCCTTTCTGTAGATTTCACTTTGGAGTGCAGCATAAATAGGAGTTAGGAGTCTTTTTCACTTAATTGTTCATAGCTTTCCTCTATGCCAACATAGAATCATTGAACCATAGAATGTCAGAGTTGGAAGGGAGCTTTAGACATCAGCTAGTCCAATCCCCTAATTTTATAGAGGAGGAAAATGAGATCTTCTTCTGACACCCTTCTGCAAATGCACACAGCATTTACATGACACCAACAGTTTTGAAAGGGGAAAAATCCAACCAAACAACCAAATTATTTTTCTTGCATATCAAATGATCAGTTGAATGGATTTTTTTCATTGATATCAGTTACTGATTGTGTAGACATTCACTAAAGGGTCTAAAGGTATCAGCCACATGAATTTTTCCCCCTATACCTTCCATTCTAGGAGTATTAACTTCATACCCTACTCCCAAGATTTATGAAAACCAGTCTGGGCAATAAAGATGAAGAATAGAAATATTACACAAAGAAGGCCTAGACAGAAGCAGTAACCAGTATACATTAACTCTGACATGAGTGATTTTCTCTTAGGAGCTAAACTCTCCCTTTCTGACTACCCCACTCCATTTGTTTGGTTAATCTCTCCGAACTTGGGACCCTGGTAATTAACCCTTCAGCTGAGCTGTGCTCCTGTTTGTCTCTACCCCTTTGAGTTTCCAAGGAGACTCAAATCCCTGAAATCTCCCTCCCTCTCTTCTGAGCTGTCCAGGGACATTGGCTTTTCCATACTAGAAACAACTTCCTCAGATCAATTTGCTTCTTCTTCTGGTCCAAACCCCGATCCTAAAGGAATTCAACCCAAAGAAAAGCCCAGATGAAGGCAGTGTAATGAAAATGAAGTTATGTCTGTATTACCAAAGGATGCTGCCATATTTAAAAAAGGTCAACATGGCAATGGTAAGGGCATGGTTTGTTTAATTACAAAGAACTTAATTTTCCACAGTTAATTGAGAAAGGCTTTTAAAAGTTTAGCTCTTTAGAAGAATGATGTATAGACAAGGTCTTTAAAACAAAGATTAGGGTTGAATCAGACAGAGGGGCTAAGATAAATCCAGTAGAAAGGTTCAAGTAAGTCATGTGGAGATGTCAGACATCCCAGGTGGCCTCTTCCATCCTTAGACATTTCCTGACCCTCTTAGTTTAGTGTCTTCATCCTTAAAATTACTTCCTATATATTTTGTATTGAATTTTTATGTACATATTGTTCATCACCACTCCCACCCCCACAGTAGAATGTAAGTTCCTCGAGGATAAGGAGTATTTCATTTTTGAGTTTATATCCCCAATATGGTACCTGACACATATTAGAGACTTAATATCTGCTTGTTGAATTAATGATAGACTGAGTATTTGCATGAAGGAATGAATAGAGGGGTTAGGCAAGTCAGAAGGAGGAATAAAAACCTATGAAGCCTGTAAGTCTATTCAATGTTTCCCATTCCATTCCACACTTGACCCAAGAGTCCACTTGGGGATTAGCACAGTTGCAATGTCCAGAATGTTCTCTTTAGTTTCTCAAGTGTCTCCTTTCTTTGAACCTCTTTTTCTTCCTAGTTTCCTTTCTACTCTACCCCAACACAATCTTCTTTTGAAGTAGAAGCCCAGAGGTGAACATAGCTGCATCGGATGCTGGCAAGTATTAGATAAAACCTGATGTTTCAGATTTCATCATTGTTTCACAAGTATAGGCATGTCTAGATAACAGTATCAGTGAAAAAGATATGAGGGTGTAGTCAATAACTTGGAGCATGGAGGCACCTTTTGTGTGTATTCTTCCTTTCCCCACTCCCACTCCCTGTTCTGCCCTCTCAAAAGAAGGGAAATATCCATCATATCTAAGTGTGGAGGGAGGAGACATTTTTCTTCTGACCAAAGCTGAAGATGATTCCTGCCTTCCCTCAGTGAAATAATTAGAGATGTTTTCCCACAGAGGCTGTGAAAGGCCACTTTAATGGGAAAGAAGGATTGATTCCTACAAAAAGATGGCAAAGTCATGCCCCAGATGACAAGAACCAGGGAAAAAAATAAAGGTTGCAGACTAGGCATTTATGAGGAGATAGGAGCAAAAGAAGCAGGCTATTTGAGACACAGATTTAGCCCCTTACTGAATTCTTAGACCAGTCAGTCACAAGTACACTCTGGTTGCAGACAGTGACTGATATCATAACTTTACCACCAGGGTCATGAGTTGAAGGAGCTGGAGTCTTAGACTACTTGGGAAGAACATGGTGCTCTTTTGGGAATGTGGCTGATGTTATCATTGCTTTAATATTCATTTCTACACCAATTGAATATTTACTATTTTAGTAAGGCTCCTTGCTCTGAACATGAAAGGAGATTTGAATTAGTAAGGAGAATTTACCAATTTTCTGACTGGGTATGGATAGGAAAGCCTAGATGGATGTTACCTTTTTAAAAGAATTTTTTTATATCATCTGTTTTTAGGTCACCCATGTTTCCTCTGTTATATCTTCTCCAACGTCTCCTAGAGAGCCAACCTTGTAACAAAGAATTTTTAAAAAGAGGATAACAAATTAAAATGTATCAACACATAAAAAATTGGCCTAATGAACAATGTTCTGCACCCATGGGTGCCCACCTATGCAAAGGAATGGGGTGTGGGTGGGATAGATTGTCATATGATATTTCTTCTTTGAGGTCAAGCTTATACTTTACACTTTTGCAACATTATTTTGGTTTTTTTATGGTCGTTATTCTGATATAAATGAATGTTATTCATTGTAGCCAATGTATACACTGTTTAGTTAGTTGTTTCAATTTGCATCAGTTCATTTAATTTTGTTTTAACTTCTCAATATTTATCTTATTCATTTCTTATAGTACAATAATATTGCATTATATGTATATGTACACACACACACACACACACACACACACACACATACACCCCACAGTTTGCTAAGCCATTCTCCATTTTGTGAGGATCTTCTTTCTTCTTTGCTACAAAAAAATACTGACATAAATATTTTGTTTTATAAGGAGCCTTTTATTGTCAGTAATCCCTTTGGGGTATATGCCTGCTAGTGCAATCTCTGGGTTAAAGGGTAAAGATGTTGTAGTCAATTTGTTTGTAAAATTCCAAATTGCTTTCCAGAATAATTGTACCAATTCATAGCTCCACTCCATGCATTCTCAAGAGTGTCTTTCCATGATCCTTCAACATTAACTATTCTCAGCTTATGTCATCTTTGACAATTTGGTAAGCATGGGGTGAAGCCTCAAGGTTGTTTTGATTTGAATTTCTTTTATTGTCAGTGATTCTACATAGGTAAATTACTTTTAAAAGTTCCCACAATTTAAACCATCATCTGAGAAGTTCTATAGAGATGGTGGTATCCTTGGGATATACGGGATGGAGTGGCATGGGAGCTCAAAATGAGATATACCAATGTGACATGAGGTCATCTTTGACTTCTTATTCTTCCTCATTCACATATCCAATCAAATCAGTTGTCAAGCTGTATTGATCCTACCTTTACATTATCTTGGAAGGTGTGCTGAGTTGAGCTAACAAACTCAGTCACCTATATGACCCTGAGCAAGTCATTTCACCTCTTGGTCTCAGTTTCTCTATCTGTAAACTGAGAGATTTGGGCTAGATGACCTCTAAGGGTCACTTCCCACTATAATAGGATATTGCAACCTCTCTCATTTGTCCTTTCCTCTCTATTTGCAGAGCAACCACCCTATTTTAGGTACTTTTCACCTCTCACTTGGACTATTGCATTCGCCACCACCACCACCACCCCATTTGTCTCACCACTCTAAATCTCTTTCTCCATACATCTATGACCGTGATTTTCCTTCAGCTCAGATCTGACTCTGGCATTGCCGCACTCAATAAATTTCAGGGGTTCCTTATTACTTTCTAGGATCAGATACAAACCCCTTTTGTTATTTAACCAGACTCCAATCTACTTTTACTGCCTTAATATATATTATTCATCTTTATATACTCTTCTGTTCAGCCAAACTGGCCTTCTTTTTGTGTTCCTCATATAAAACTCTTTATTTCCAAACTCTGTGCATTTCCATCCCCCTTGCCTGGGATGAATTCTCTCTTTATCTCTGCTTCTTCAAGTCCCTCGTTTCCTTCAAGACTCAGCTCAAGTGTTACTTTCACCGTATCCCTTTTCTTAATCCCCCAAGATGCTAGTATCTTCTCTCTGACTACACCCTCTCCTCCTTGCTCTACTATTTCTTCCATATAACTTCATATATACTTGTTCTCTTGCCCCTCCTTGCAACCCCCAGCACACATTGTTTCCCTTGATAGAATGCACATGCCTCAAGGGCAAAGACTATTTCATTTTTGCATTTTTGTCTTTATATCCCCGAGACCAAGCACGGTTCCTAGCCCAAAGAAGGTGCTCAATATAACTTTGTTCTAACTTCTCAATATTTATCTTATTCATTTGTTCTAGTACAATAATATTGCATTATATACATGCACCACAATTTGTTGAGCCATTCCCCACTCTGTGAGCATCTTCTTTTTTCTTTGCTACCACAAAGCAGTGCTGACATAAATATTTTGGTGAAGGTGCTCAACTGATGGAAACAAACAAACAAACGAAAGCTAAGGTTATGCTAGGCTTCATTAAAGAAGCCAGGCTGTCCAGAAGAGGTAAGTGATAGAAGAACCATACTCTTGATCCAGTAAAACAACGCCTGGAATATCATGTTCCATTCTGGAAACTATATTTTAGAATGGATAGTGAAAGCTACGCACATGTCAAGAATAGGGAGACCATTATGATGAGAGGACTGTCATACATGGAGCACTTATAGGTTGCCAGTGTTGCAACGAAAGTGTGAACTTCTACTTGGCCCTAGAAGGCAGAACTGAGAGGAATGGAAGTTTGAGAGGAAGACTGAAGAATATACTTCAATCTTATCAATAATGGTGAATGGTTCTAACAATTACAGCTATGAGGAAACCGAGGTCCAAGGTAGGTTAAGTGAGTTTCCCAAGTTCAAACAAATAATTAGCATCAGAGGTGGTTCAGCACTCATTCCATTTCCTGACATTCCTAAATCCCTAAATCCCTGCCCTCCCTCTCAGAATTGCTAGCACTGAAATGCTTTGTAGCCTCTTCAGCAAAGGTGAAAGAGAGGGAAGAAATCTATCTGGGCAAAGGGTAACTCCCAGGTCTGCCTTCCCTTCTCAGATTCACAATATCCTAAGGTCCTGATACTTGATGCCTTTGTAGTTGGATCTAAGAGTCTCCAGGGAGTGCCTAAGTCTCCCAAGTGACACTTCTCTCTTCCCCCCAGCTAGTTGTCAGCAGGTTGGGGGGATGGGGAGAAGAACATAATCTCCACTGACTTCACTGTCCCTCTTCCCCATAACTTCACAGTCTAATTTAATTTAAAAGGAGACCAGTGGCATCCATTGTGTCATAGACTAGAGATGGAAAGAATGTTTGAAATCATCCAGTTCAACCTCATTTTTCAGATGAGGAAGCTGAGGCTCAAAAGGATTGAGTGACATTTGCCTAAAGTTTGGCTTTATATCCAGTACTGTTCTCATTTTAACACACACTCTCTCTCTCTCTCTCTCTCTCTCTCTCTCTCTCTCTCTCTCTCTCTCTGTCTCTCTCTCTCTCACTCTCTCTCTGTGTCTCCCCCCACCTCTATCCCTCTCTCTGTCTCTGTCTCTCTCTCTCAGTGTGGCACATTGTAGGCACATAATAAGTACTAGTTCACTGACTCATATACCACATACACATGAAAGCACACACCTTCAGGAGTCAATTAAATGTTTTGAGTTCCTTAAAGACATATTACCATCACTAACTTGCATGCAAAAAGTGGCATAATAGAATCTAAGATGCCTATCACCATCAAAAAAGGAAGGCCAATCATTGAATGTCAGTGAGGGAAAATGGACAGCCCAACTGCTGTACTGCTATTCTGAAAAAAGATTCTCTTTGGTGGGTCACTTATTCTGCATTTATAAGAAGACTTGCATAAGAATTAAACAATATTAGAAGATATATTTACAGGGTGTTCCTAAAGTCTGGACACACAGGAAATGTGGAGTTATTGCATTGAGTTCATGTGAATCTTGCAAAGTGCATCAACCTTTGCATCGTAAATGATGGAAATCATATTTGAGTTGTTATTTGTTAATATTCCAATTAAATAAAATGTGGTTGAAAATTTCATTCATTTCATTTCTTGAAAATATGCATTTTTACCTATGTGTCCAGACTTTAGGAACACCCTGGACATTGTGATCAGTGCATTGGAATGAAATCAAACTGATGAGCTCATAGA
This sequence comes from Trichosurus vulpecula, assembly GCF_011100635.1. Taxonomy (NCBI): domain Eukaryota; kingdom Metazoa; phylum Chordata; class Mammalia; order Diprotodontia; family Phalangeridae; genus Trichosurus; species Trichosurus vulpecula. The sequence goes on along the minus strand of NC_050575.1, from coordinate 138,813,756 downwards.
TCACTTAAAAATAGAGACAATGGACACGTTGAAAAATCAAACCATTCCAAGCACTGGGAGGACAATTAATTGTTTTGGCCCTTATATGGATGCTTCTTAAATGATGAATGTTCATAATTAATTAAGAGACTTTTTTTGACCCCCAAATTTTTTTAGACTGGTAGTTAGTTCTGATCTTTTTGGAAACTCGCTATATGACCTTGGACAAATCATTTCCTTTCAAGGGCCTCAATTTTTTTATCTGTAAATTGAGAAGGCCAGACAAGATGCTTTTTAAAGGTCCTTTCTGGCTCTGTCTTAAATTTCTATGAATCCAATATCTCAGATGCAAAAAAAAAAGCTGTGACTGGGAAGGATCTGTCAAACTGTTAGTCATCTCTATATTTTCTTTTCCCAAGCTGATTGTATGCTTAGTCATGGTGTACCTACCATCTGTCCTGCCCTCATGGAGCTTATAAATTTTTTAGATGTTTCATGCCTGTTTACATGTGAGATGCACTGATTGGCTTCCTGATATCCCTTTCATCTCTGACATTCGGTGGTTCTAGGAACATTATCTTCCCAAGGTTGAGAACTCCCTAATATCAGGAAATGTTTTTTCCTTTTTCAAGAAAAAGAAATCCCTCGCTGTCTTTTTCACAGTCAGCGTTCAATGAAGGCTTATTGATTAATTCAATAATTGATAGCCCTCTTCCTTAGCACCATGATTGTGGAGGCAACAACTAACTTGGGAAATTGGCGATGGAGAGAGAAACAATGGCTTTTCTAACAGTACCCATCAAAGCTCTAGTCCAGTGACTGGGAACCTGGACCCAAGAATGAGTCTGAGGCATCTCTCTTCCTGGGACTTCAGCAAATTGTACCTTCAAAGATATGATGTGGTCTTGGATTCACACGGGCAACTTGGAAGACATAGCCTCTCACAGCCTCTTCCAACTCCATCTAGATTTTAAGAGAAATTTCAAGAAGAAAAAAAAACCCCAAATCCCATAATTTCAGGGACTGTAGAAATAGTGTTTTCTTTCTATTGATTCTGCTTTCACTACCTCTCTTTTGTCTTCCACGGCCTCCTGTGCCTTTCCTATATTCGTTAAGTGCTTTGTGTTCTAAACTTTCTAAGCATCCCCCAGTGACCCCATCTGATCTAGTCTTTAACCAGAAGTAAAAATAGCTCATTAACCTTTGGGTGGGAGGACTCAAGATTTCCCCAGTTGGGTTGGAGGTCTGCACTTGCTGAGAGCGTCAAAGACAGCTGCTCTGCTGGCAGGCCAGAGTTAATGTGAGATCATCGTCTGTGATAATAGCTCTAATTTAAAGGGTGGGGGAGCAGGTATTATTGATTTCCATGGCAAAATGTGCTGGCTTTGTTTGCATTTGAAGAGATTTCTCCAAGTTCATGCACTTTCTTATTCTGAGAAGAGGGAGAGAGGAAGACTAGAAGAACAAATAGTTTTGGAGTTTCTTCTTGAGAGTTTGCTTACAGAAAACTATACCCAGTGACAAAAATAAATAGGGTAGGGATGGGGGAGCAGTCTTCATTTGGAACAATCAATCAACCTGCCTAAGGCAGCCATTTATGCAGAGTGACAAACATAGAGTACTGATGTCATTCAGTTTATTCTGTGAATCTTCTTAGAAGGAGGGAAGGTGTTATAGGATGTTGAGTGAGAAAGGACCTTATAAATCATCTAATCCAACCCACTTATTTTGCAGATAAGGGAACTGAGTCTCACAAATTTGAAGTGATTTGCTCTAGGTCATCAAGGTGGAAGAAAGCAGAGCTGGTGGCCTGGCCCCATAGTGCTTTGAATTAATTAAGTTGGTGTTCTGAATATGCATCTTTGTCTATTTATTGGTCCATTTTAATTAAATTAGAGGGGGAAAATAGAGATGCATGACTAGTCCCCCCTCTGGACTACTCTGTTAGCATATACCCACAAGACCATAAGCTGAGTCCTTTGGAAGATGATGACTTCAGTTGAAGGTACTCCTTGTTATACAATGAGGTTCATTAGTTGCTGAGTCCAAAACATTCATCACATGGTGACCAGTACTCTAGTGGTCAGCCTGTCTGAACTGTTGTCCTCAGGTCACAGACAGAGTCCATCACTAGGACTATAGCTAAAGACTTTCTAGCTTAATAGGACCTGGAATGCACTCCCTCCTTACTGCCTCTTGAGTGCCCCTCTTGCTTTAAGATACAGCTCAAGCACCATCTTTTGTGTGAATCCTTTCTTTGCCTCCCTCCCCACCAACTGCTTGTGCCTTCCTTCCCAAACTATTTTGTATTTAACTATTCTGTGCATCAAGACTATAGTCAATGACTATACTAATTTACTGTTTGATAAACCCAAAGACTCCAGTTTCTGGGATAAGAACTCACTATTTGACAAAAACTGCAGGGAAAACTGGAAAACAGTATGGCAGAAACTAGGCATAGACTAACATCTTACACCATATATACCAAGATAAGGTCAAAATGGGTATACAGTTTAGACATAAAGTGTGAAACTATAAGCAAACTAGGAGAGCAAAAAAATAGTTTATCTACCAGATCTATGGAGAAGGGAAGAATTTATGACCAAATAAGAGATAGAGAACATTATGGAATGCAAAATGGATAATTTTGATTGCATTAAATTAAAAAATTTTGCACAAACAAAACCAATGCAACCAAGATTAGAAGGGAAACAGATAACTGGGAAACAATTTTTACAGCCAGTAAGCCAGTATCTCTGATAAAGACATCATTTCTAAAATATATAGGGAACTGAGTCAAAGTTATAAGAATACAAGTCATTCCCCAATTGATAAATGGTCAAAGGATATGAACAGGCAGTTTTCAGATGAAGAAATTAAAACTATCTATAGTCTAATGAAAAAATTCTCTAAATCACTAGTGATTAGAGAAATGCAAATTAAAACAACTCTGAGGCACCACATCAAACCTTTCAGATAGGCTAACATGACAAAACAGGAAAATGATATGTGTTGGAGAGGATGTGGGAAAATTGGAACACTAATATATTGTTGGTGGAGTTGTGAACGGATCCATCCATTCTGGAGAGCAATTTGGAACTATGCCCAAAGAGCTATAAAACTGTGCATACCCTTTGATCCAGCAATCCTCCTACTAGGTCTTTGTCCCAAAGTGATCATAAAAAAGGGAAAAGGACCCACATGTACAAAAATATTTATAGCCACTCTTTTTTGTGGTGTCAACGAATTGGAAATTGGGGGTATGTCCATCAATTGGGGAATGAATGGGCTGAACAAGTTGTAGTATATGAATGTAATGGAATACTATTGTTCCATAAGAAATGGTGGGCTGGTGGATTTCAGAAAAATCTAGAAACACTTGCATGAACTGATGCTGAGTGAAGTGAGCAGAACCAGGAGAACATTGTACACACTAACAGCAAAATTGTGCAATGACTGACTTTTTAGACTTAGCTCTTTTCAGCAATGTAATGATCTAAGACAATTCCAAAAGATTCATGATGGAAAATGCTAACCTCATCCAGAGAAAGCACTATGAAATCTGAAGCACACTATTTTCTTTTTTTGTTTGTTTTTTTTTTCTTTCTCATGGTTTTCCCTTTTTGTTCTGATTCTTCTTTCACAGCCTGACTAATGTGGAAATATGTCTAATATGATTGTACATATATAGCCTGTGTCAGATTGCTTGCTGTCTTGGGGTGGGGGGAGGGGAAGGAGGAAAAGTTTAGTTTTTTTTTTTAATTTATTTAATATATTTAGTTTTCAGCATTGATTTTCACAAAAGTTTGAATTACAATTTTTTTCCCCATTTCTACCCTCCCCCCACTCCAAGATGGCGTATATTCTGGTTGCCCTGTTCCCCAGTCAGCCCTCCCATCTGTCACCCAACTACCCTCCCAATCCCTTTTCCCTTCTTCTCTTGTAGGGGAAGATAAATTTCTATGCCCCATTGCCCATGTATCTTATTTCCTAGTTGCATGCAAAACCTTTTTTTTGTTGTTGTTGTTTTTGAACGTCTATTTTTAAAACTTTGAGTTCCAAATTCTCTCCCCTCTTCCCTCCCCACCCACCCTCCCTAAGAAGGCAAGCAATTCAACATAGGCCACATGTGTATCATTATGCAAAACCCTTCCACAATACTCATGTTGTGAAAAATTAACTATGTTTTGCTCCTTCCTAACCTATCCCCCTTTATTGAATTTTCTCCCTTGACCTTGTCCCTTTTCGAAAGTGTTTGTTTTTGATTACCTCTTTCCCCTGTCTGCCCTCCCTTCTATTGTCCCCCCTTTTTAATCTTCTTCCTCCTTCTTTCCTGTGGGGTAAGATACCCAATTGAGTGTGTATGTTATTCCCTCCTCAGGTCAAATCCGATGAGAGCAAGATTCACTAATTCCCCCTCACCTGCCCCCTCTTCCCTTGCTACAGAACCACTTTTTCTTGCCACTTTTATGTGAGATAATTTACCCCATTCTATCTCTCCTTTTCTCCCTCTCTCAATATATTCCTCTCTTATCCCTTAAATTGATTTTATTTTTTGTAGATATCATCCCTTCATATTCAACTCACCCTGCGCCCATTGTGTGTGCGTGTGTGTGTGTGTGTGTGTGTATATACACACATATATATGTGTGTATATATATATATGTGTATATATATATATACACACATACCTACATATATACATACATAGACACACACATATGTATATATATGTATACACACACACACACACACACACACACACACACACACATATATATATATATATGCATATTCCTTTCAGCTACTATGATATTGAGGTCTCATGAATCATACACATCATCTTTCTATGTAGGAATGTAAACAAAATAGTTCAACTTTAGTAAGTCCCTTATGATTTCTCTTTCTTGTTTACCTTTTCATGCTTCTCTTGATTCTTGTGTTTGAAAGTCAAATTTTCTATTCAGCTCTGGTCTTTTCACTGAGAAAGCTTGAAAGTCCTCTATTTTATTGAAAATCCATATTTTGCCTTGGAGCATGATACTCAGTTTTGCTGGGTAGGTGATTCTTGGTTTTACTCCTAGCTCCATTGACCTCCGAAATATCATATTAAAAGCCCTTTGGTCCGTTAATGTGGAAGCTGCCAGATTCTGTGTTATCCTGATTGTTTTTCCACAATATTCAAATTGTTTCTTTCTGGCTGCTTGCAGTATTTTCTCCTTGACCTGGGAGCTCTGGAATTTGGCAACAATGTTCCTAGGAGTTTTCTTTTTGGGATCTATTTGAGGAGGTGATCTGTGGATTCTTTCAATTTCTATTTTACCCTCTGGCTCTAGAATATCAGGGCAATTCTCCTTGATAATTTCTTGAAAGATACTATCTAGGTTCTTTTTTTGATCATGGCTTTCAGGTAGTCCAATAATTTTTAAATTATCTCTCCTGGATCTATTTTCTAGGTCAGTGGTTTTTCCAATGAGATATTTGACATTCTCTTCCACTTTTTCATTCTTTTGGTTCTGTTTTGTAATATCTTGATTTCTCATAAAGTCACTAGCTTCCACTTGCTCCAATCTTCAGTGGTCTTTTGGACCTCCTTTTCCATTTGGCTAATTCTGCCTTTCAAGGCATTCTTCTCCTCATTGGCTTTTTGGAGCTCTTTTGCCATTTGAGTTAGTCTATTTTTTAAAGTGTTGTTTTCTTCAATATTTTTTTTCAGTATTTTTTTGGGTCTCATTTAGCAAGTCCTTGACTTGTTTTTCATGGTTTTCTTGCATCCTTCTCATTTCTCTTCCCAATTTTTCCTGTACTTCTCTAACTTGCTTTTCTAACTCCTTTTTGAGCTCTTCCATGGCCTGAGACCAGTTCATGTTTGTCTTGGAGGCTTTTGGTGTAGGCTCTTGCACTTTGTTGACTTCTTCTGGCTGTATGTTTTAGTCTTCTTTGTCACCAAAGAAAGATTCCAAAGTCTGAGGCTGAATCTGGGTGCATTTTCGCTGCCTGGCCATGTTCCCAGCCAACTTACCTGATCCTTGAGTTTTTCATCGGGGTATGACTGCTTGTAGAGCAAAGAGTACTTTGTTCCAAGCTTGAGGGGATGTGCCATTGATTTCAGAGCTATTTCTATACAGCCAGCTCTGCCACCCCAGCAGTCCTCCTTCCTCAAGAACCACCAACCCGGACCTAATGCAAATCTTCAGCAGGCTCTGCACTCCTGCTCTGATCTGCCACTTAATTCCTCACACCACGTGGGCCTGGGGCCGGAAGTAACTGCAGCTGTAGTTCTGTAGCTGCACCACCCCCACTGCCCCTGGGGCAGTAACCAAACAGCGAACTCTGTACCCTGCAGCTTTTCCCACTAACCTTCTCTGTTGCCTTTGGTGTTTGTGGGTTGAGAAGTCTGGTAACTGCCACAGCTCACTGATTCAGGGTGCTAGGGCCTGTTCTGCCAGGCTCCTGGTCGGGCAGGTCCTGCTGCCTCCCACGCTGAGCTCTGCTCCCCTCCACTCTGTGCGCGATAGACCTCATCCAGCGACCATCCAGGCTGTCCTGGGCTGGATCCCTGCTTCCCTCTGCTATTTTGTGGTTCTGCAGTTCTCAAATTTGTTCAGAGCCATTTTTTATAGGTTTTTGGAGGGACATGGTGGGGAGCTCATGCAAGTCCCTGCTTTCCAGCCGCCATCTTGGCTCCACAGGAGGAAAAGTTTAGAACTCAAAATTGTATAAAAATGCATGTTGAAAACTAATAATAAAAATAAAATTTAAAAATAACTACTGTGTGCTTATGCATGTTTATCTCTTTGGCATTTATGCTGTACGTAGTCATGTGTGTGCTTGTTGTCTCTCACTAGAAAGTGAGCTCTTTGTGAGTAATGATTATTTCATCCTTTGTTTTTGTCTCCTTAGCTCCTACCTTGGTGCTTGGGACCTAGGAGTTACTTAACAAATAGCTGTTGATTAATTGATCAATTGATAGAAACTTCAAGAACGCAGGTCATTCCCAAACAACTGGGAGGGATCAGTAATAAGAATCACAATACCAATGTTCCATCACATATAAATGGCACTTTACAGATTCAAAGGATTTCTTACTTCATCCTCACAGTGGCAGATGAACAGCCAAGTTCTATGATAGCATTCTTGAGATGCTAAAAGGATCCTAGGAAGGCCTCCAGTTGCTCCTCTGTGGAGACTATGTGCTGGAGAGAAAAGAACTCTATATTTATAGCGCAATGTAGCAGTGTGTAGTAGTGTAGAAAATGCCTGGGGTTGGAATTAAGAAGGTTTGGTGTTGAATCCTGTCTCTGCTACTTACTATGAGACCTTGGATAATTCCATTCACCTCTGTGGGTCTTAGGTTCCTGAGCTATAAAGTGAGGACATGAACGAGATGACCTCTGTGTTCTTCATCCTATGATGATGACTATGAATATACAGAATGATACTGTAGAGGATGAGAAGTTGTGGATGGGTTTTGATTTTTATCAGCTAATAAAATGGACCTACCCAAAAGTTTCCATGTAAATTGCTATACAGTACTGGTTCTGTCTTGCTACTAGTTAATTGAGCATGGTGTAGTAGAAATTTAAATTCTGTTCAACAAACATTCATTATTTGAAACAAGTTGTGATATACATTCATTATTCATTTGTTGACACCAGCTTGGGTGTCTACAGATATGGGTTCTAGTCTAGACTTTGCCACTAAGGAGTTGTATAATCTTGGCACATCTTTTCCCCTCCTGCCTCACCTCTGCCTCTTAGAATCCCTAATTTTTTTTTTCAAGCTTAACTCAAAAGCTTCCTTCTGTATGAAACCTTTCTGATCTCTCCAGTTTCTAGTGATTTTCTCCACCAAAAACTACATCGCATGTATTTTTTTTGTATTTTGAAAATACTTTTATGTGTATTTTGTACATATTTTATCCATCTATGGAATGTAAGCCTCTTGAGGATAGAAAGTTTTAGATTTTTTCTTGTATCCCCAAAATTTAGTACATATGCATACATGCATATTATATATGCAATTTTTGCTTTTTAAATACACGTATATAAATGTATACATATGTAAAGGCATTTATAGATTTTGTTTTTATGTCCTCAGCATATAGCATGTTTATGGTTTGTGTGTGTGTATGTGTTTAAAAAATGGTATAGCCCACACTGTAGACTCACGCTTAGTCCCTCTGATCAATTCAATCTCAAGGACAAATCTCTGCCCCTTTAAAGAGAAAATAGCCCAGACTATGTGAAACACATGTTCCTACCATACTCCCTCTGGGCCTCATTTTCTTCATCTGTAAAATTAGAGTCTTATACTAGACGATCTTCATGCTTTGATTTAATTCATCAGAAGATGGACAACTGGGCCTTTCTGAGTGGGATGAGCAAGGCCCATCAAGCAGGACCAAGGGGAAGGCCTCTCAGCCTCTCAGTCCTCACTCCAGAAGAGGCTACTACAGCCACAGATAATGGAGCCTGCTGGCTTCACAAGCTGCTCCCCAAACAATTGGCTGCTTCTGTGGCAGGGCTGCTTTTCACGACATCACAACCTCCTTGTGCCGCCCTGGCTTGGCAGTTTGTCACCACTAAGAATCTCATATCCTGGGCTCACCCTACACTATTAATCTAGGAAAAACGCATTGTCAAACCTAATGAAAGAGGGGAAGTCACCAAGGAAAAGTTGTCCACACCTAGGGCTGACAGTTGTCAGGTACGCTCGGATCCTGTCTGAAAAAATGCTAAATGAACAGAAACAATGGGAATGAATTTAGAAACAAAAGAGAAAGAGAGGGAGAGAGAGCTCAAGCTTGTGCAGGTGCCCCAGAGACCCCCAGCAAGGGGGGGTGGGGACCAGGACATTAAACTCCAGGGTTTGCCACATATCTTTTGGCAAGAGTCTATACCTATTATGTTCAAAGAAGGTTAATAAGAGGCAGGTTTCAGTGAGCTCTTTGGGGAACCTCTCTCTCCCTCCCCCTCTTCTTTAGCCAAGTCTAGGGAAGACTCTTCTGTGACTTTGTTCTGATTGATGGCAATAGTGTCCATTAAGAAATACAACCTATACAACTCAGGACCATGACTGGGTAGTAGAGGATATATGAGATGCAGGACTTTTTCCTGAGCCCACAGTGTTTATACTAAGGATGGAAACGGAGAAATTTAGCTAGGGCTGGACATGAGACAAGAGATTCAGTATGCAGGTATGAAGGCACAGTTAGTAAATGTCTGAGGTAAGATTTTAACTCAGGCCTCTCTGGCTCCAAGTCAAGTGCTCTATTCACTACATTATGCTGACTCTGATGGGTGTTGGGTGAAGAGCCCTTGATGCTCATCTGTGCTGCACTGCCCCCAACCCCCAGTTCCACTCACCAGTTGACCCCCTTTGTCTCTGGGCATTGCAAACCAAAATCCACAGTCCCCTGAGAGCAGGAAGACTTCATCAGCTTCTGGGCAAAATGAGATGTCAAGAGATTGTAAAGAGGTGGTATGTTTGACTGAAGGATAGTAAGGCCATCAGGTCTGAGTATTCCTGAGTAATCAGAAATCTTGAGCATCCTACACTATTTTCTTCTCACATCACCTAAAATGAGAGAAAGTTGTTCGATCTCCTTGGGGTTGAACTGGGATTTCTTTCATATAAGCTCAGGAGATTTTTCTCTTTTTCCTTTCATCTCCTCTCCTTCCTATCTTCTACCATCTGAGGGCAATAGTTTTTCTCTCTCAACCTCATCAAACACTTCCTCAGCTATCAAATTCACTTACCCTGACCTCCTGTCTTATAAAGTGAGCACCGAGAGAACAGAGAAATATGTTTCTTCTCAATGTTCACAAAATCACAAAATCTAAAGATGGAAAGAACCTCGGTGGCTATCCAGTATAACCTGAAGCTGAAAAAAGAATTCTCTCTACATTTTTGGAGGCAGAGTAGTCCGGTGAAAATAAAGAGTGAGGAACTTGGAGTCCTAAGACCTGAGTTCTAATCCTGGCTTTGCTTAACCTCCCTGCATCTCAGTTTCCTCACCTGTAAAATGAGAGAGTTGAATTAGATGGCCTATAATATTCCTTGCACTTAAAGCCATGTAAACTGTGTACTCTACAAATGATCATCCCGCATTGAAGGGTGATATTATAAACAAACTATAAAGTCAAGGAACAAATTACTTTTCTGATGTATAGATAGAGAAAGAGTCCATGACTAAACAAAGGATATAGAAGATCACAGGAGACAAAATAGACCTTTCTAGTTACGTAAAATAAAAAAAAAAAAGGTTTTGCACAAACAAAACCAATGCTGGCAAAATTAGAAGCAAAGTAGGTAACTTGGGGAAAAAATCTTTGCAGTAAGTTTCTCTGATAAAAGTGTCATATCCAAGATATATAAAGAACTTATACACATTTTTGAGAATAAGACCCATTACCCATTGAAAATTCAACAAAAGATATGAACAGGTAATTTTCAAAAGAATATATTCAAGTTATCAATAGTCATACAAAAATGCTCCAAATCAGAAATAATAAGAGAAATAGAAATTAAAGCAACTTTGATATTCTACTTCAGATCTATCAAATTAGCAAAGTTGACAAAAAAGGAAAATGCTAAATGTTGAAAAGGCTGTGGGAAAATAGGCACATTAATGCACTGTTGGTCAAGCTGTGAATTGGTACACCATTTTGAAAAACAATTTAAAACTATGTCCCCAAATTCATTAAACTGAATACCCTTTGATCAGACAATACTATTACTAGACCTATACCCCCAAAGAGATCAAAGAAGAAGGAAAAGGACCAAATGTACAAAAATATTTAAAACAGCTCTTTTTTGTAGTAGTAATAGTAAAGAGTGGAAATGAAGGGGTGCCTATTAGTTGAAGAATGGATGAATAAATGATTGTAAGTGAATATAATGGAATGTAATTCAAATTTTATATGAATATAATTGTATAATGAATATGATGGAATATATCAAAAGAAATAATGAAAGGGACTATTTTATTGAAACCTGGACAGATTTGTATGGACCAATGCAGAGTGAAGTGATCATAACAGGGGGAAGAATTTAAATAATAACAATACTGCCATAAAAATGAACAACTTTGAAAGACTTAAGAAATCTGATTAATGGAATGACCAACAAAGATTCCAAAAGACCAATGAGGAAACATGTTACTGACCTCCTGATAGAGCAGTGATGGACTCAGGATACAGAAATATATATCTATATCTATATGTGTCTTTTTATACGTATATAGTATAGTATATAATATGTGTGTATATACATCTAATATGTATATAGATATACATATATATGTATAATATATGCATATAGTAAAAACAAATTTCTGTATTAGCCATATATAGTCTCTCTCTCTCTCTCACGCACGTGCACACACACACACACACACACACACACACACGCACATACAGAGAGTGAGAGAGAGAGAGATGTGGCTAATGCAAGAATTTGTTTTGATTGACTATATGTATTTGTTATAAGATCCCCCCCCCCGCAAAAAATTAAAGGATAGGAATAAGAAGGAGCAAAAATTGGTTTTTTATTGAAAAAAAATTTAATTAAACAAAATTTATAAAGTGGTTATCTGGTCTTTTCTGGATGACTCAAGTAAGGACAAATCCTACTTCCCCAGGCAGTCACTTTAGGAGACCTCTGTTCCTTGGAAAATTTTCCCTCATATCAAGCTTAAATTTATCTCTTTGCAACTTCCATCCATTGTTCCTAATTCTATCCCTTCAGGCTGAGCTGAACAAATCTAATCCCTCTTTGGTATCAGACCTTCTATATCACAGTCTCAAGACTGATATGGGAGTCCCACCTATCAGAGTCTTACTAATACTTGAAGACAGCCAAGTATTTTCATCTCCAGATAAACAGGCACAGTTGCTTCGGCTTATTATCATATGTCAAGAAATTGAGGCTCCTTAAAATCCTGATTGTCCTTCACTGAAACCTCTACAGATTATTAATGTCTTTTGTAAAAATACGATACCTAGAACTGAAGAAAATACTCCAGCTGTGATCTGACCAGTAGGACTATATGACCTCCTTAGATGTTATGACCCTCTTCATGTGGCCTAATTTTGCACCATTTTTTCTTGGATGCCTTATGACACTGCTGACTCATATTGAGCCTGCAGTCCACTAAGACCTCTAGAGCTTTTCCAAGTGAACTGCAGTCCTGATATTTTTCTCCCATCTCATATTTGTTAAATTGGTTCTTTGAATCCAAGTGCAAAATTTTGCACATATCCTAATGAACCTTCATCTTAATAGATTTCACTCAATATTCTACTCTGTCAAGGTTTTGTTGCTGTTGTTTTTTTTTAAATCCTGACTCTGTTATCCTGTGTTTATTATTTACTAGTTTTGTATCATTGGCAAATTTGATAAGCACGTAGCTTATCTGAGTCATTAATGAAAATGTTAAATAATATATGGGCAAATGGAAATCTCTCTTCCACGTGCTATCTCTTCAAATACTTGAAGACAGCTATCATGTCTCCCTTCAGTTGTCTTTTTTTTTAATATGCCCATTTCCTTCAACTGATATTTCTTAATTAAAATCTCTGTGTGTGCTCAAGTTTGTTAATATTCTAAAATTTGGTTACTAGAACTGAACAGAATACAATAATCCAGATGTGGCCTGACCACAGGACAGTACAGTGAAGTTCTTATGACTCCCTCATTAAAGGCCTTATGCCTTTTACAACAAGACTTCTATAATGTGGGCATGGTCTGTTTTTTTTTTTTACTTTGTGCACCCCACACCTATCCCAATATCTTACATGTAGTAAGAGTTGTGTAAATGTAAAAATGGATTTAATTTTAATTCCTATTGAATTTGCAGTCCACAAAACCATGGGATCTTGTCTAGCTATGTCTCCATCCCATATTTTTTACTTGTCAAATGGATCATTTTTTGTTCAGTCAAATGCTTTGCTAAAATTGAGTATATTCTGTCTATTTCATTTTCCTTTACCAGTTTATTTACCCTGTTTAAAGAAAAGGAAATGATGCAGGGGTGGAGCCAAGACGGCAGAGTAAAAGCAGGGATTTGCTTGAGTTCTCCCCCAAACCCCTCCAAATACCTGTAAAAATGACTCTAAACAAATTCTGCAGCTACAGAACCCACAAAATGACAGAGTGAAACAAATCCCCAGCCCAAGACAACCTGGAGGGCTGACAGGAAGGGTCTATCACACTGGCTGGGAGTGGAGCACAGTCCAGCATGGGCTGTGCCAGCACAGACGGGCCTGCAGCAGGCCTTAGGGCACTGAATCACTGGTAGCTATGGCAGTTTCCGGACTACTCACTCCACAAAAACCAAAGACAAAGTAGAAAGTCAGTGAGGAAGCTCTGTCAGACCTGGGTGAGAGAAGAGCTTGGTCTGGCCCCAGGTAGTGTGGTGTGGGTTGAGATGGTATGATTACTGTGGCAGCTTCTAGAGCTCCAGGACCACAGATGGTGGGGGGATCAAGGGGCTGATCAGAGGGGGAATGCAGAGATCTCTTTGCTGGTGCTCAGGCAAGATTCTCTTGCTTTGTCCAGGCTTGGATTGGGTTGCAGACGTGGATGGCAGTCCTGGGGTGAGGAGGAGCACTGGCATGGCAGAGTTTGTGGCAGCTGAGGAGAGTGAATCTTACTCACAGTTCCAAGGCAGAAAAAAGTGCTTGTGGTTGCTCACAGACCAGAGAACAGGCCAGGAGAGGAGTAAACACCTCACCTTTGATCATGCCACCTTCAAAGAACTGAAAATTTACAGGTGCCTAGAAGTATCTCTGACAACATCTGTGCAAAACCCTTGAAACTTGGGACAGAACACTCTCCACTCCAGAAGCAGAGTCCTACCCTGACAAAGAGCTCAAAAGTCAAGTAATTGTCTGGGGAAATAAGCAAACAGTGTAAAAAAATCAGACTATAGAATCTTACTTTGGTGACAAAGAAGATCAAAACATACAACCAGAAGAAGACAACAAAGTAAAAGCTCCTACATCCAAAGCCTCCAAGAAAAATATAAATTGGTCTCAGGCCATGGAAGAGCTCAAAAAGGAGTTTGAAAATCAAGTAAGAGAAGTAGAGGAAAAATTGGGAAGAGAAATGAGAGTGATGCAAGAAAATCATGAAAAACAAGTCAACAGCTTCCTAAAGGAGACCCCCAAAAATACTGAAGGAAATAACACCTTAAAAATAGACTAACCCAAATGGCAAAAGAGCTCCAAAAAGCCAATGAGGAGAAGAATGCTTCAAAAAGCAGAATTGGCCAATTGGAAAATGAGGTCAAAAAGCTCACTGAAGAAAATAATTCCTTAAAAATTAGAATGGAGCAGGTGGGAGCTAAAGAGAAATCAAGAAATTTATGAGAAATCAAGAAATTATAAAACAGAACCAAAAAAAATGAAAAAAAAGAAGACAATGTGCAATATCTCATTGGAAAATAGATCTAAGAGAGATAATTTAAAAATTATTGGACTACTTGAAAGCCATAATCACAAAAAGAGCCTAGACATCACCTTTCAAGAAATTATCAAGGAAAACTGCCTTGATATTCTAGAACCAGAGGGTAAAATAGAAATGGAAAGAATCCACCAGTTGCCTTTTGAAAAAGATGCCTGAAGAAAAACTCCTAGGAATATTGTAATCAAATTCCAGAGTTCCCAGGGCAAGGAGAAATATTGCAAGCAGCCAGAAAGAAACAATTGAAGTATTGAGGAAACACAATCAGTATAACATAAGATCTAGCAGCTTCTACATTGGGGGATAGAAGGGCTTGGAATACGATATTTCAGAGGTCAAAGAAGCTAGGATTAAAACCCAGAATCACCTACCCAGCAAAACTGAGTATAATACTTCAGGCCAAAATATGGAAATTCAAAGAAATAGAGGACTTCCAAACATTCTTGATGAAAAGACCAGAGCTGAACAGAAAATTTGACTTTCAAACACAAGAATCAAGAGAAGCATGAAAAGGTAAACAGGAAAGAAAAATCATAAGAGACTTATTAAAGTTGAACTGTTTACATTCTTACATGGAAAGATGATATTTGTAACTCATGAGACCTTTCTCAGTATTAGGATAGTTAAATATATGTATGTATGTCTGTATGTATGTGTATGTTTATGTATGCATATATGTAAACATATATATATATACATATATATGTATATATAGACAGAGGGCACAGGGTGAGTTGAATATGAAAGGATGATATCTAAAAAATAAAATTCGAGGATGAGAGAGGAATGTATTGGGAGAAGGAGAAAGGGAGAGATAGAATAGGGTAAATTATCTCACATAAAAGAAGCAAGAAAAAGCTGTTACAATGGAGGGGAAGAGGGGGGAGGTGAAAAGGAATGAGTCAACCTTACTCCCATGAGATTTGGCTTAAGGAGGGAATAACATACACTTTCAATCGGGTATCTTACCTTACAGGAAAGTAGGGGGAAGGGGACAAGGGGGGGGGATGATAGAAGAGAGGGCAGATTGGGGGAGGCGGTAGTCAGAAGCAAACACTTTTGAAAATGGACAGGGTCAAAGGAGAAAACAGAATACATGGGGGGCAGCATAGGATGGAGGGAAATATAGTTAGTCTTTCTCAATATGACTATTATGGAAGTTTTTTGCATAACTACACATTTATAACCTATATTGAATTGCTTGCCTTCTCAATGAGGGTGTGTGGGGAGGGGAGGAAAGAAGGGAGAGAATCTGGAATTCAAAGTTTTAAAAACAAATGTTAAAAATTGTTTTTACATGCAACTGGGAAATGGGATATAGAAATCTATCTTGCCCTACAAGAAAGTAAGGAGGAAGGAGATGGGGGGTGGGGTGATAGAAGGGAGGGCAGACTGGGGGAAAAGGGTAATCAGAATGCATTCCATCTTGGGGTGGGGGTAGGGGAGAGATGATGAGAAAATTTGGAACTCAAAATCTTGTGGAACTTGTTAAAAACTAAAAATAAAGAAATTTTAAAAATTTTAAAAAAAGAAATGAGTTCAATCTGGACTGATTTGTTCATGATGAAACTGTGCTATCTTTTAATGATCAATGCTTCCGCTTCTAAATGTCCACAAACTATCTCTTGAATGATGTGGAACAGATGTTTCTTACAAATATATTCTAAAATTTGATGAGGGGGATCTAGGTGGTGGAGTAGAAGATCAGCTCTTTAGTTTGACAACTCCACTGCTTTCCCTGAAAATCAGAATGACATTTGGCTTTTCAAGTTCTGAAGCGCATTCCTAGTTCTCTGTAGACTTTCAGAGATCATTGGTAGTGGCTTAATAAGTGACTACAGAAGCAGCTAGGTATGTCATGGTAAATATGGTGTCAGGTGTGGAATCAAGCTCAAATCCACCTTCAAACATTTGCTAGCTGTGTGATCTTGAGCAAATCACTTAACTTTGGTTACCTCAATTTCCTCACTTGTAAAACAGGGATAACAGTGTCCACCTCCCAGGGGTGTTGTGAGAATCAAATGAGATAACACATGTAAAGTGCTTAGCACAGTGCCTGTAGGCCCTCTACAAATGCTAGTTATCATTATCATTATGATATGTACCTGTTCTTGAGTACCTTAAATTCATATGGGCCTAGGTCTTGAATCCATTGAAGACAGCTAAGTAATCTCTTACTATCTCTTTATTTTGCCTCAGTTTCTATTCCTTCTTAACTTTTTTTCTCTGTCTTCCCTAGTCCAAAGATCATTCTCCCTAAAAGAAAAACAGAAGTGAAAATAGAATGAGTATCTTTTTTGGTCGTTGCTTATTATCGTTATCTCATGTGCCCAAAATGGTAGTTTTATTCTTATTTACTTTTACTCTTGCCCCTAACATAACTAAAGAAAACTTATTTTTCCCCTTATTCATTGCCAACTGCATCTCATTTTGGGGTCTAACACTCCTGGTAACATTCTTAAAGAACAATGCTATTCTATTGTATTTATCAGCAGGCATCTGATCTGACCTTAGACTTTTATATATGTCTTTTTAAAATTCTATGTTTGTTGATGAGTTCCCTGTGCAGCCACATTATTCTCCTCATTATTATCATTTCTACTTATACCCTCACAATTTCATTCTTGAGAGCTTTTGGGACTTATCCTATTTCTGTCTTTTGATGAACCCTTTGAAATCTTCTCTCCCCAAATCTAGGGTGTGCATCAGATGATACCACCTTTCTTCTCCTCTATCATGGCTTCTATGATGGGGTACTTACACCCACAATTTCCATCATTTCTATTTCAGAAACCAGTTTTACCTGGTTGGTCACAATCAGATCCTTGACCTTTTAAGGTCAAGCTTCATTAGATGTCAAGATAGTTGAAGTTCCTCATCACTACAATTCATGCCTCTCTATATAGTTTATAATCTATTTCCCATGTTCCTTATCTAATTCCTCCTTCTGTCCAGGCAGGGTGTAAAATATTGCAACTAGAGTGTTCTGTTTCTACATTGATTCTTGCCCAAATGCTTCTCTCTCATATTTTCCCTTTTGGTTCCTAGATATCCTTACATTAGTGTATTTTTCTAATATACATTAAAATATGATAATATATGTTGTAAATACTATAGTATTACACACATTATAATATGCACTACTTTGTAATCCCTTTTATTTATTTAATTCTTTTTGAATGAACAAGACACATCTTTTTAGTGCCATATTCCATTCATGAGTAACATTCCACCAATTCTCACAGTGATACCTATGATGTCAATGCTATCTTCAAGTAAACATCCACTTTTCATTTAATGAGGGTCTGTCCCTTGAATCAACCAATCGGTCAACCAACCAGTAAGCTTCGCTGTGTTTCTAATCCTGTGCAAGCCTGTAGGTCAAAAACTAGAAGGGGCTTTAGAGATGACTTAGTACAATCTCCCCACTTTGCAGACATGGAAATTGGAGTCCCAAAGGGTCAAATGACTTGCCCAAGGTTTCACAACTATCGGAACTGGGATTTGAACCTAGAAGCTCTGACTTTAAATTCAATACTGCTGTTGCATACTGTGAGACATACAAGGGGCGGAAGGAGCATGATCCCCAACTTCAAGGATCTAACAAGTAGCTTGGAGAAGAAGGAAGGAACGAACGAACGAATGAACAAACGAATGAAGGAAGAAACGAAGGAAATAAGCATGAAACATCTACTATGTGCCAAGCGCTGTGCTAATCACTTTATAAATATTGCCTTAATTAATCATTACAACATCTTGGGAGGTAGATGTTGTTATTATTTCCATTTTAAAGTTGAGGAGAGAGGTTAAGCAATTTGCCCTGGGTCACAGAGCTGGTGAATGTCTGAGGCTGGATTTGAACTCAGTTCTTTCTGACTCCAAGCTTAATGATCTGTCCCACTGTGCCACCGCTGCCTCAGTAATAGAGACAGATTAGCATTCTCCTCCTCCCATGCAGGGACCCAACATGATACTTGGTTTCTGGTTGGGAAAACTAAACATATGTTATTCTATCTCTGATCTCTTGGATCAACTAGAGATAGCAATGGGACATCTCTCAAGCCAACACAAGAGAGACTGTGCTGAATAGGAGTTTAAGTGTGTAGGAGTAAGAGGGATCTCATCTCAACAAGCATCTCAACAAGGCCCAACAGGAGCTCAGGAAACCTCCCTGATTGGAGATTTTATAAATGTAATGTAAGCCTGCTGCTTCTTCAAGGCAAAAATATTCAATTAGAAGCACCCTGGAGAGTTACAAATGACTCTGTGCAAGATGTGGGCTGGGGAGAGAGGAGGCAAAATCTATGTCTTGACTATATTTAAGGGAACCTACTGGGGTTTGTTCTTGGCTCCTCAAAGTCCCTGGGTATGTTTCATCCAAACCAGATTTCAAGCACATGTCTCCATTGCCCTCTTGCCAAAATTCTCCCTTCCAGATGTGTGTCTCTGTGACAGGCAGGAGTCTCTCAAACTAGCACACTAGTTCTAGGGTAATGGCCTTCTCCCTAGTGCAATATATCTCATCTTGATTTAATCTACACATTACCAAAGAATGTTTTCCCCCCATCAACAGCTTGAACTTCCATATAAATAGTGAATTCTTTGTCTGAGTTCCCAAAAGTCCTCAGCCTCACGCACCCAGAAACTCAGAAGTTATCTCTGACTATCCATATCTATATAGGAATCACCTCTACAATGAGCCTGACAAATGCTCGCTCAACCTTTATTCAAAGACCTCCAGTGAGAGGAAACCCATCCTTTCCCAAGGCAGACAATTCTATTTTGAGACTGCTCTAATTGTTATGAAGTTTTTTCCTTACACCAAGGCAAAATTTGTCCATCTGTAACTTTCTTTCACGATCTTAGTTTTGCCCTCTGGGGCCAAGCAAAAGAAATCAAATCCTTCTTCTGAACGACAATCCTTCAAATACATGAAGATAACTGTCATATTGCATATCTCCCTCACTAAGGCTTCCTTTCTCCAGGCTAAATCCTTCCAATTCTTTTAACTTACCTTTTGTCACTATTCTGATTGCTCCTAAGGCCTCTCACCATCCACTTACTACCCGTCTCCCGTGTTCTTCAGTATGTCAATGTCCTTCGCTTTACATTTTTGCAATTAAAAAAAGTTATTGATATCTTTTGTTTTTCTGTAACTTTCATTTCTTGATATATCTTTCCCATTCCTCAGACACAGAATCATCATATAATAAAGAATAGAAAGATGGGGAAAAGCAGTTCAGAAAAATTAAACAAGATATCAAACTAGGTGGGCAGTTAATGTCTGCTCCACACTCACTTCCACACTTCAGCAAAGAAGAGAAGGAGGGACATTCTTTTTACCTCTTCTTTTGAGCAGTACTTGGTTATAATAATTACAAAGTATTTGATTTCATTTTTTTATGTTCTTTCTACTTACATCAAATATATTGCTTTCCTGGTTCTACTTGCTTCGCTTTGCATCTGTTCATACAAGTCTTCATATATCTGCATATACACATATGTACATATGTGTACATATACATTCAAATCACGTTCTTCATGTTCATCATTTATATCACGTTCATATACCACAGGTTTTTTTAGTTATTTTCTAATTTGTGTTTCTAGTTTCTCATCAATATCCTTCATAATGTTCAGGACTGAACACAATACTTCAGATGTAACTTAAAGAGAACAGAGTTTGTGCTCTGCTCCCTGCCTCTGCCTCCCCACCCATCATATGACTGTAAAGTACATTTTAAAACTTTTTTTATATTAAATTCCATCTTATTGGGGTCATCCCAATGTTTTAACTTTTTAAGCTTAGTTTTGCTTAGTGGCTTAATGTCAGTGTATTTCAGCACTCTGCAGAGGTCTACATACACAGGCAGGGCTCAATAAACACTTGTTGATTTACTGAAAAGTTGGTGCCCTGTAGAATGAGTTTAGAGACCAACCTAATTTACTGGTGACCTGAATGAGGGACTCAGAGTGATCTCTTTAAGGTTGTTTCTAAGTGATGCCAAAATAAATTGAAAACCACAAAGTTTAGCCCAACTTCCTATTTATCCATTTCCTCCAAAAATTAGAGTGAATTCCATTCCCTCCCTCTCCTTCCCCCTAATTCCTAGAAACCATCTTGTACATGCAGTCAAATGCTAAATCTATGGTTACATGTGCTGGGGGTGGTGTGGAAACACTTTGGATGTTTGGGGTGGAGTTCAAAAAACTAACTAGAATCAAGAAAAATTCCATCTATGGCTAGCTTCTGACCTTATCACTCTACCCGAACTGCTCTCTTAAGAATTACTAATGATCTCTTAGTTCAAAAAGGCCAAATCTGATGGCCTTTTAAAAATTCTCATTCTCCTTAACCTCTCTACAGCTTTTGACACTGCTGATCACTCTCTCCTCCTTGATACTCTCTTCTCTCTATGTTTTCAGGGCATCATGCTCTCCTGGTTCTGGTCTAACCTATCTGCTCACTCCTTTTCTGTCTTCTTTACTGGATCCTCCTCCAGATCACACCACACCCTCTAACTGTAGGTATCCCTCAGGGTTCTGTCTTAGGCCCTCTTCTCTTTTCCTTCTACACTACTTCGCTCGGTGATCTCATCAGCTCCCACGCATTTAATTACCGTCTCTATGCTGATGATTCTTAGATCTACCTATTCTGACCTCAATTCTCTGCTGACCTCCAATATAACATCTCCAACTGTTTTTCAGATATCTCAAAATGAATGTCCAGTAGGCATCTTAAACTCAGTATGTAAAAGAACTCACTTTCCTCCCTAAACCTTCCCTTCCTCTTATCTTCCCTACTACTGTAGAATAGCATATTCCCAGTCCCTCAGGTTTCCAAGGTAGAAGTTAAACCTGGATTCTTCACTATCTCATACCTGCCATACCCACGGAGTTGCCAAGGCCTGTTGGTTTCACCTTTACAATATTTCTTGGATACGCTGCCTTCTTTCCTCTGCTAATGCTGCTGTTCTAGTGTGGATCCTCATTACCTCACACATGGATTATTGCAATATCCTTTGGGTGGGTCTGTCTGCCTCAAGTCTCTCTCTGCCCCAATTTATTATCTATTCAGTCACTAAAGTAATTTTACTAAAATGCAGATCTGACCATGTCACCTACCTACTCAATGAATTCCACAGACTTCCTTTTGCTTCCAGAATCAAATACAAAATGTTCTGTTTGTCATTCAAAGCCCTTCATAACCTAGCCTCCTCCTCCCTTTCCAATCTTTTTACACCTTATTCCTCAACATGTACTCTTTGATCCACTGACACTGGCCTCCTGGCTAGTTCATGAACAAGACATTCCATTTATCAGCTTTAGGTATTCTCTTTGGCTGTCCTCCATGCCTGGAATGGTCTCCTTCCTACGCTCTGACTGCTGGCCTCCCAGGCTTCCTTTAGGTTCCT
This sequence comes from Trichosurus vulpecula, assembly GCF_011100635.1. NCBI lineage: Eukaryota > Metazoa > Chordata > Mammalia > Diprotodontia > Phalangeridae > Trichosurus > Trichosurus vulpecula. The sequence goes on along the minus strand of NC_050575.1, from coordinate 138,791,893 downwards.
ACTAAAATCTCACATCCTACAGGAAGCCTTCCCCAACTCCTCTTAATTCCAGTACCTTCTCTCTGTTAATTATTTCCTTTTATCTTGTATATAGCTTGTTTTGTGTATATTTGTTTGCATGTTGGTTCGCCTATTAGATTGTAGGCTCCTTGAGGGCAGGGACTGTCTTTTTGTATCCATAGCACTTAGCGCAGTGCCTGGCATGTGATAGGTGCTTAATAAATGTTTATTGAATAGAACTGATTTCCTAAAGTGATTGAACACATTTCTAAACAAAAATTAATATTGTAGATAAATAATAGCTATGCATCAAGGCTGCAGAAACAGACTCAGAGGCCCTAGTGGCCCACAAACTGAGAGTTGGTGAAACTGTTCTCTGATGAAGGAAGTGAACATAACATTGGACAGATGGAGACATCTCTGGGAAAGGGTGAACTTTTTGAATTTCAAGGGAAGCCTAGACTAGGTAGTTTCTTTGAAACTTTGCCAGGGCTTCCAAACTGTGAGGTTGGGACACCAATTAGTTTTAGCATCATTGGTGTTCCTCTCCGGTGTCTTTTCCCTGGCTTCCCTGCACATGCCCTTTTCCAACAGTGACTCTCAGGAATATTCAGTTCCACTGACCTTCAACACCAGTATTTTATAGCTCACTGGTTCTGTTCTCATGCTCTGGTATTTGAGCTGTATCTATACCCCTCACCAACACCTCTAAGCCATTCTTAACGCTCAGTATCAGTGTGAGGAAGATATAAAATGCTCCAAAATGAATTGCTTTTCCTCTTAACTGTTTTCTTCCCAAGTCCAAAATTATTTATAGGAGGAATCCTTTGTAAGTCTGGTTTTAGAAGGGATGGGTGTGGCCTAGTTTTGTAATTTGCAACCTTGTCGCATCGTGCCCTTATTGTATGGAGTGCCATACTCCAAGAATCATTGTGACTTGTGAATTAAGGGAATCTCCATGTTACACCAGGCTTTTGCTAGGCTTGAGTGGAGTGATGAGGAAGAGGGAGCAAAGAACTGGTACAGAGGAAAAAGACCTCTTCTTGGGGTCTTTTCTCTTTTTATATCTTGGGCTCCCTACACTGGCCTCTGTAGAGTCCATGATCTTCCTACCCAAGTATCTTGGTCTCCTCCCTAAGGGCTTACCAAGCAGAGAGAATGGAAGAGGTCTCCTGGGTAATGGAGGCAGACAGAGCCAGCTGGGGTGCTCACTTCAAACGCATATTAAAAATACAAAATAAAAAGTTCTCAGCCAGCTTTCTTGTCCATCTCCAGTCATGTCCCTGGGGTCCAAGACACTGAAATCACAAGGTGCCCCAGCAAAGAGAGTCTGAGAGAGATATATGCTACACGACATTGTCACTGAGAGTGCATTGGAAAGATATACTGGTTAAATAATCCTTTTGTGGTCTATTTTAAGCAACAGAGGGAACATGGACACCTTAGTCTAACCCTTGGAGATGAATCATGCACCAGGGCCTCACATTCTCCCTCTCCTCTCCCAAACACCCTCCCAAAGAGTTAAAAATCATTCTTGGAATGCTCCATAGGGCCACAATGTTGACCGTTTGTCATTTTTATGAGTTTTCCACTTTGTTTTCTTTAGCTGCTATGTTGAGACCTGTACTCTCTGAAAGACAGACTCCAGATAGCTGTTCTCAGGGTAGATAGACAAAGAGAGTAGAATAGTTTCCTTAGTAACCCCATCTCAGGGAGGGCTTACTCACCACCTCCTTCCAGGCAGGTTTACTAGGCGTAATTTTCACATGGATGGGTTTTTTCTACTGTCCAGTTCCAACTTGCCAGACAGATAGTGGTGGGACAGAGCTGATAACAACTCTCCTGGCTTGTGATCTTGTGAAGCTTTCCAATGCAGGAAGCACAGAGTGACTTGTAAACTACTGTCCTGCATCAGCTGGGGCTAATCATGTCTGACCAACCGAGGGGATTTGGGAAACATTGATGGGCCAACATGTATCCATAAGAGGCTGAAACTACTGGCCCATTCAATCTGTTCCGTGAGAAAAAAAAAATCACTGTTATCATCTAGATGAACAAGTTAAAGGTTTAGATGAAACTTTGAGATAATTTTTGACTATATAACTGATCTCAAAAACTTAGTCTGTCCAAGTCTGAGATGAAGTTATGTCACATCTCTGCATCTCCAGTTCTTCACTGGCAATTCCAGCTCCACCACTTACAAGCTATGTGAATGTGGGTGTGTCACTTGATCTTGGGCCTTAGTTTCCTCTTCTGTAAAATTTGAGGGCTGGACCGGATGGCCTCTAAAATCTCTTCTAACTCAATAGTTTATATTCCTCAGATAAGAACAAATACGGGAGGACTTTTACCTGTCGTGAAACAGGTAGATGGTGAGGATGAACAAAATAATATTTTTGATAGTATTTTGAAAGGAATGTGCTGTTAACACAGCAATTCAATGATATCATTTTCCCATGGCTTCTACATTCATCTCATGCTTCTTGCAAGATATTTCTTCTAATGGTTTTGTTCCCTTGATTATTTTCTTGGGGAGAAAATGCGCTTATCAGAACCTCAGTGTCCATTTCTTAGCCCTTATCTGTTGACTTATGTGGCCCAAGCTTTTCTGAAGGGCCTTTTGAGCACGCTCAGTTTGCCTACCACAGAAGACAACTAGGGTTGTCTTCTTTGATTGGTTGTCTGCATCTTTAAAACTGGCTAGACTGAGTTATTTGTCCTTTCTGGGCTTCTTTTCAGCCACTTTTCAAAGGCTTCTTTTCAGCCATCTTTTTGGCTGTACTTTTTTTAAGGGGTAGACACCATGAACTGAATGGGTGATAGGGGACAGACTTGCTTTTCCCCCGCTTACTTCTCTTTTATCCTAGCTCTGAGAAATGAAACTGGGGGTTTCTGTTTCTGCTCTGTGTTATTTGTCCTCAGTTTCAGGTACATAGATGATCCTAACTAGACCAGGAATTTGAGCCATGGTGACCTTGAAACTTGACTGCAGGCTGGGTGGTGGAGCCAGCTAGGCCAGTATGGAAACCCTAAGAAGTGCCTGTGACTTGGGCCCAACTTTGGACTTGGAACTGAGACTGTTCTGTGTGGAAATGAAGTTAAACTATGAACCTAATACTTTTCGCTTCCCAAGGACTGAGGTGGTACAGGAGGAGAAAGGCATTCTGTGTTGCATATGTTGAGGGGAGTATGTTTGTGTGTTTGTGATTTTACCTTTTGGAGTAAATATGCCTTTGTAAAAGCTGCATTGTATTGCACTTATAAGTCCAAAGAGTCATTATCATGCCAAGAAACAAGGATTAGATGCCTTCTAGGATCCTTTCCAATTCTAAGATTCTGGATTTCAGGAGCCTGATCACTCAGGAGAGAGCACCATAGAAAATTAAGAGGGCACTTGGCTCTGTCTGTCACTCATGGGCTGTGTGGTCATGGGCTAGTCACTTGTTCTCTTTGAGTGTTGGTTTACCCAAATGCAAAATGAGGGGCTTGTAGTTAATGAACTCTTAAGATTTTTCCCTC